>NC_090731.1:49640297-49662797 GCF_036898095.1 Palaemon carinicauda
TTATGAAGAAAAGACAAAGGATTATAACCACAGTATTTCTACGGTATGTTGGGAGTCATATACAAAGAAAGTAAACTATCTTAAATCAAGACACTTTTTCTCAATGGTACTGTAATTTTGTTGGTGAGGTAAATATTTGCATGAAAAGTAACATAATGGAAGCATTACTCCGGTTTCTTTATTTTTCTGCATTATGCCACACCTGCCCCATTATCACAGGCATCCACTTAGATTGCAAAGTGTTGAGTAAAATCAATACTTTTTAAAGGTGGCGAATATGCTAAAATGATTCCTGTGCAGCAGTAGTCCACTCAAATGGCACCTTAGAACTACATAATATAGTTAAAGTGGCAGCTACAATTTGAAAGCTTTTACAAAATCTACGGTAGAACACTGCCATACCATAAGTCTCAGCAGAGATTAGCTTTTCCCAGGAACAGGGAAGTTACTAACAGCATCAATTTCCTGGTGCTCAAGTTCTATATCCACACCACTAATTATACGCCCCAGATATTACACCATATCAGACATAAACTTGCTTTTGAAAGTATTACCACCAAGCCAGCCATGCTCAACCGTTGAAACAACTGATTAACCTTCCTAACATGCTCCTCCCAGGAATCTGACACAACGAGTAAGTCATGCAAGTAAGCTCTCATGCCTGGCAGACCCCAAATAACCTTGTGTACCATGCGCTGAAATGTTGCAGGAACATTCGTCATCCAAGACGATATCAAACTTATATTGGGGTATTGAGTCACCTACGAAGAATTTTTTCCTAATGTTTACCTTAGCAAGCTTTTTTTCCAGAATATGTAAGTATAGGTTTCCAGTTTTGTATGACAATTTTCAGGAAGTTGATATTGTTGTACTACCCCCATATATCTTTAAGCATTTTATCAGCCATGACCTTGGAACATTGGCTTTTTTATTTATTTTTTTTTTCTTTTGTAGGTTTAGCGTATCCATACCATATTCAGGTTGCTCTTCCTTTCTTTGCTATCCTTCACTATCATTCTGTATAACATCAAATGTTCTTTTGTTGCTCTGCCTTTCGGCATGCGTCCTTTTGGCAAACAGGGAAGGGAGTCTATTTCCTCCAGGTACACGTACAGCCTTTTTTTCTAATGATGCCTACAAGAAGCTTCCCTAAGCAGGTAATTTTTCTGTAGTTGCTCGCTACATTAAATTATTATTTTTTTTTGATTAGGCAAGTCCTACCTATGGCAGTCCATTCAAGTGCATGGTGGTGTCAGATATAATAGTTGAGAATTTCTGTAATTCTTGTGTAAAGAGCTCTGAAGATTCTAGCCAGTAACTATTGACTTCATCCGGACCTGTTGTTTCCAGTATGTGGTTTTCTTCAGGTGATTTATTATGCCTCGGTCGTTATATCAGAGAACCTTTGCTTAACTCTTCCATGTTCATCACTTTTTTATATCCTGTAGACATCTTGCTCGTTTATTGTGAGCTACTGGGTTAATCCATATGCCTTTCCAGGGATTTTTTGGATGGTACCTTTTCCGGGTTCTCCTGATATTTGTCTTCGTCTTTCAGTGTGATGTGTCGACGTTTCTTGCTTGTTTCGAAGAGTTTTTCTATTGATATTCATTCAAGTTTACATATCACTGGATCCTCTCTGCCTTAGCCTTTCTTCTTTGTTTGATGTCTTCTCCTATTTTGTTCGGATCATTCTCCTTCCCTTTGTATTTCTCATTCTATTCCTTCTGTATCTTGCCATTTTTTTAGCCTATTTTCTGCCATCCCTTGATTTACTCAGTAACCTCTCATATACGGTATTTGGATATCCAACATCCTTTTCAATGGAGGCTGTCTTTGGCTCTTCTCATTGGGTTGTGGTATTTGTATCTTTATCTTTTATTATTATTATTATTATTATTATTATTATTATTATTATTATTATTATTATTATTATTATTATTATTATTATTATTATTATTATTATTATTATTATTATTACTTCAGTCATAACAGTTGTACGTTCCAATATAATTCCCCTTTGTGCTTGCAAACTTATGGCTTATAATAGTATGGGCCGGGGGATAATTGTGTTCCATTAGATTGTATTTAATTGTTTGGTGGAATCCTATTTGCTAAGAGTTCTTTATAAATTGGGCAATAATATACCACCCCATACCTTGATGTTGATAACTCTTTTTGAAAATATTCTCAGAATCCTTGATGACTGATCAGGCCAATCTGTTATGTTATGTTAGAATATATATATTAGACTTTAAGAGATGACGACTACTAAATTAAAACAAATCTTAATAAAAATGTAATTTTGGTCATGATCTAGAAATTGATTAAATTGCAAAATCGTAGCTATGATTGTATTTAATGTTCTCCTCACTTTATGTTATATGGGATTTTATTTGCTGTAGCTCAGACTTTATTATCAAATTTATTTTTTTTTTCTTAAATGTCCACAGTATTTATATCGATTCAATATAGCTCAAACATGGAAATCATCAAGCAAGAGACATAGATTATCAGTAGGGTTTCAATGGTTTATTTACTAAGTTTTGCCTCATTCAAATTAGTTGATATTAAAAAAAAAAAGCAATTAATCAACCCTGAAATGCAATGAGAGAGAGAGAGAGAGAGAGAGAGAGAGAGAGAGAGAGAGAGAGAGAGAGAGAGAGAGAGAGAGAGAGAGAGAACGAGAGAGAGAGAGAGAGAGAGAGAGAGAGAGAGAGAGAGAGAGTGAGAGAGAGAGAGAGATTGATAAAGGTATTACTACGATATAAGTTATAAAACTAGGAAAGTTAATTTTAGTTTTAGGGTGTGTACTGCATGTGTACCGCACATATTTCATACTCTCCCGTACACTGTAACAGTTGTGCTTGTTAACTTATCACTTGCTCTACCTTGCACTTTTGAAAAACCATCTTGTATAAACTTCATAGGTCATGCCTAATTTTGTTTGAGTTTTTGTGATGTTCTTGCTTGCAAGTCCTCGTATTTAAGCTCGATGTCTGTTCAATAAAGTTTTAGTTGCATATTATTATCATCTAACTAGTTCTTAGCACATTGGTGACCCTGTAGTCGGCACTTCCTGGAACGTATGCCCTTCGTCATTCGCATGGACCACATACCCCTAGTGCATAACTTCCCTCGACAGTCTAACATCGGGTTGCCGACCAACGCCGACATCTCTTTGCCATGGCTGAATAAAATTACAGCCTTCAACACGTCCCTGGGAAAATTAATCCAGTTGCCGATGCCTGTCAAGAAACACATTGGCTGCCATTCATCTGGGATTGGATTACAACACTTTGGCAAAAGTACCAAGCATATAGGACACCCTGCTCATCCCTCCGTTGGGAAGACGTTCCCCTCGACAACTCTAACGCCACCATCCTCTGTGACGTCAGTACTGGTAGAACTAGACCGTGGATACCTGCTCCAATGTGCCCACAGATGTTTGGCTTCATTCATAGCCTTCCACTTCCATCGCGCTTATCTACTGCAAAGCCACTGAAGACAAAGGTCATTTGACACAGTATTACTAAGGATACCAAGAATTGGGTCCGCACCTGTACTTCATGCAAAACTTCAAAAGTACATCAACACACGGATTCAGGAGTGGGCAACTTCCCCAAACTTCACCGTCGTTTTGCCCACATTCACGTTGACGTAGTTGGGCACCTACCCACATCACAAGGATATCATTACCTGTTTACCATCATCGACCACTCCACTGATTGGCCTGAAGCCATTATTATTATTATTATTATTATTATTATTATTATTATTATTATTATTATTATTATTATTATTATTATTAATTGTTGAGCTACAACCCTAGCTGGAAAGGAAGGATGCTATAAGAGTATGGGCTCCAACAAAGAAAACAGTCCAGTAAGGAAAAGAACAGGGGAAAAAACTACAAGAGATATTTGGGAATAACAATATCAAAATCAATTTTTCATACATAAAGTATAAGAACTTCATAATAACAAGAGAGAAAAGAAATAAGAATAGAGCCCAACTGTACCTTTAAGCAAGAGAACCTTACCTCAAGACGGTGGAAGACCTTACAGACGCTATGACACTACCCAAAGCTAGAGAACAATGCTTGGATTTTGAAGTGTCCTTTCCTAGAAAAGGTGCTTACCATAACTAAAGAGTCTCTTCTACCTTTACCAAGAGGAAAGAAGCCACTGAACCATTACAGTGCAGTAGTTAACCCTTTGAGAGAGAAGAATGGTTTTTTAGTCTGAGTGTTGTTAGGTGTATGAGGATAGAGGGAAATGTTTATAGAATAAGCCCGACTATTTTTTAGTATCTGTAGGCAAATAAACAAATGGGCTGTAACTAGAAAAAGGGATCCAATGTAGTGCTTTTTTGCCAATCAAAGGACCCAATATCGGTAATATATCAATGGATGGATGGTTTCTTGGACAACCTACCCCATGGGAACTGCAACGTCCGCCTCATGTACATCTGCCTTACTCTTGGGATGGATAGTGAGATTTTACATATCTAAACATAATCTTTCTGACATTGATAACACTTTCACCTCTCGATTATGGACATTATTAGTGAATCTACTGGAAATCACCCTACATCAGACAACTGCCTACAATCCTATTGCCAACTGGTTTAACCAGACTCCCAGGGTCATCCTGGATTATGGACCACTCCTAAAGATGCCTTGGATGTCACGGCAACTGAAATAGTGTATGGCGGTCAGTTTGTTAAGGGGAGGCAATCTAACAATATTTGAAAAGGGTGCAGAATACACTCTTTGTACTATTGTTGTGTATATATTATCAATTAGGCTGCAAGATTTACACCGAAGTTTATTGCTAACACACAAACACGCCTATAGACATTCATACACACACACACACACACACACATATATATATATATATATATATATATATATATATATATATATATATATATATATATATATATATATATATATATATATATATATATAGACGGTATATGTATATATATACATATGTATAAATATATATATATATATATATATATATATATATATATATATATATATATGTATATATATGTATATATATATATATATATATATATATATATATATATATATATATATATATATATATTATATATAAATGACCTACCACATCTACATAGGCCGACAGAAAACCCCAATTCATGCAATGGTTGATCGAAGGGTGTATGGCGGGAGAAGGAGCAAAATCCTTATTATGACACTGAATCGTATTGTTATTTACTCTATCTACATCGAAGTTCCAATAGCTTGAAATTTCCATTCATCATGTGCTGTTTTGCAATGAGAAATAGATATTATAAAAGTTCTAAGTCATTTCAATAGAAGTTAATTTTTGCATCAGGACCATAGACAACACTGACTAAGCTGACGTGTCATATTTCACGACTACATTGTAAGCACTTAACTATCATGACCTTATTCCAAGCCAAATCAAATATCTCAGCTGCTAAATTGATCAATTCATCTACACAAATATTAGAATGGCAAAGTGTGCCAAATTGCTCATAATATGTAAGACAACCAGCACTTTCACCAGATTTACAGTAGACTTGGAAGAGAATGAAAACTTTGCTTTGTGTGATTCTAACTATAGCTGTTGGCATTTTGAAATTTGTCTCCAGTCGAGACCTGACCTCCTGTTCAGATGTTTACTCTGGTCAGTTATGTTAGGAAAATCTTGTTATGGAAAACCAGAGAAATTTGGCGCGCATTTCAATAAGGGTTTTTATATCAGGGACAGGTCTAAATCTTTTTTTGATGATATTTTAATCCAATTTCACGGGCAATTGTAGTTGGAACACCCACTTATTTCTTAATTAATTTCACAATATGAGTCAAAGAGACTGCTTAATCAGTGTGCATTAATTGGCATTAAACTCAATTCTTCTTATTGCTATGGAAAGCCTATAAACTCAACACCAAGTTCAATTACATAATATTGACGAATTTAGATAAAGGAAAAAAAATTAATGGGCCCCATCTTTTCCAGTTCTGCCTACTGATTTTTCTTTTTAATGAAATACTTCTATAAAAATCTAATGTAACGAATCAAGGATGCATATGGTCGCGCGAACCTTCAAACTTAAGACAAAAGTGTTAGAAATAATCTCCAATGGTAAGGGTTGTAAAGTATATCTCAAAAGCTCAAACTTATTGCAGTTATTTAGATATCAATGTTAGCTTCTATATTCATCATTATTATAATCAAGTTATTATTTTGTAATAGCTCTGTCAAATAAAGTATATATCAATTACATATATTTAAAGCGACAAGGGCGTATACGATCCCGTGAACCTTGAAAAAAATTATGATAAAAGTGTTAGAAATAATCTCCGGAGGGTAGAATTGTAAAGTATATATTAAGAGCTCAGAATAATTAGTTATTTAGATATTAATTGTTCCGAATGAAGTGAGTGACCTTATATGAAATGCCAAAGTTTTTGAAAACAAGTCTCTCCCAACTCATAGCAAAGTCAAACCATAACCCAGTTATTCCCTCTTATTACTATCGCCGTGTGGGGTGGGGGAGTAGGGAGCTGATATTTTCGGTGGCGGGATCAATAACTCATATACCAATAGATATAATTAAATGAAATTTTTTTTTCATACCTGTTATAGGCATGCATTGGTGGTAATTTTTATTTGTAAGTGACGATGTTTAGATAAAAAATTAAGTGAGGAACATTTATTTCTTTAGTGAGTCTTAGAGATATCCAAATAATTTTCATGATGTATGATGGGTATTCTATGAATTACATGTATACCAATTTTTGTACAAAAACGTGTCAAAGAAAAGTCATTGCAGACTTTTTATTCTCTCGAAATTCTTAGAGGACTATTTGCCGTGTGGGGGTGGAGCATTTGTTATTTTCCGGGGCAGGGTCAATAACTCATATACCAATTCATATATTCAAATGAAATTTCAATGGAATATATATATATATATATATATATATATATATATATATATATATATATATATATATATGTGTGTGTGTGTATATATATATATATATATATATATATATATATATATATATATATATATATATATATATATATATATATATATATATATATGTGTGTGTGTGTGTGTGTATATATATATATATATATATATATATATATATATATATATATATATATATATATATATATATATGATAAATTTTGCACATTTAGACGTATTTTTGATACATTAATGTCTGGATTCTCTTAACGACCTCGGGATCACAGCCCCAGGTGAAATCACTCAAAGACAAGAGCTTGTGACCGGCCGGGAATCGAACCCTGGTCGGCAAGCTTGTACACACAGTGACTAAACCACTTGGCCACGAAGAAAGATAAAAGTCAATGACAATTCTTCTGTACTTATACCTGTCGAATTCAGGTGTTTTGTACTTAGAATTGAAATCAACCCATCTTCACCATCGTAGCTAATTAGTATTTTGTTACTTGGCATTCGATTAATGATAAATTTTGCACATTTAGACGTGTTTTACATTTATGTATCAAAAATATATGAGTTGCAACTAGTATTAGTTTCTATATTTATCATTATCATCATTATTATCATTAGCTTTTTGTCACATAATTTCCCTAATATATATTGTATATATCAATTGTATAAATGTAAAGTAACAAAGTGCATACAGCTACGTGAACCTTGAAAAGCTCATGATAAAAGTGTTAAAAAATAATATCCCGAGGTGAAGATTGTTCAGTATATCTAAGAAGCTCAAAACAATTGTAGAGATTTAGATAGTAGTATAAAAATTTTTCAATATCACCAATAAGTTATTGTTATGTAATTTCTTTGTCTTATACATTATATATTTATTACATAAATGAACTGTGATATATAAGGAATCTAAGATGAAGCATTCAAATCAAATACTTGTATTTCAATATGAACTTTGAAAAATCTAATATAGAAGGGTCTAGAACGAATAGAATCCTCATCACGATAGAGTCAGGAAGGAAGTGACGCAATTAAAAAAAATAGAAAAAAAAAAAAAAGATTTAGAAATTGTTATATCTCGGTTAAAGGGGGTTCCTTTGCGAGAAGGATTTTTTTTTTCAATTGATAGGAGTCATTTTAGGAACATCATAAAAACTATGTAAATATAATCTTCTTTTATCACAAGATCCATAAAAGAAAAAAAAAAAAGAAAAAAAAAATTCTGGTTAAGGTTTTTTTTTTTTTTTACGCATCACGTAACAGCTGTAAAGTACATACCCAGGAGGGCATATAATGTCTAGTTTTGCATTAATTCTAGTTAATAACTACAACATCATCTGAAAGGAGATCAAACATTAGGTTTCCCTTCGGCTACTGATACCTATGTTATTTTAAGGAATTATCACTATCAATAACTCTCTAAACCTAATGGCATTATGTGTTTGTATTGCTTATGGAACTCGTGACAAAGACATAGTCTAACTCTAGGCCAATTGCTATTTTGAGTTTGAATTTCTTTAAGAAAACACTATGTTACGAACAAAGTATAATCTCTGTTTTGTTACTTTGTGTAGATACTTATACTGAATATTTTGCATTAATTCGAGTTAAAACCTACAACATCATCTGAAAGGAGATCAAACGTTAGGTTTCCTTCGGCTACTAATACCTATGCTATTTTGAGGTATTATCACTATCAATAACTAGCTAAACCTAATGGCATTATGTGTTTGTATTGCTTATGGAACTCAAGTGTCAAAAACATAGTCTAACTCTGGGGCAATTGCTATTTTCAGTTTAAATTTCTTTAAGAAAACACTATGTTACGAACCAAATATAATCTCTGTTTTGTTACTATGTGTAGCTACTTATCCTAAATATTTTCGTATCTCGCTGTTAACAAAATTAAATTTCCCTAAACTCTTTGATATAAACCAACTGTATAATTGGGACCAGTGCTCTGCCTGTAAAATCATATAGGCCTCTTTTTTATTTCTTTAATAAAATAGGATAATTTTGGGATTTTTAACGATTTAGCACAGGTGAATGGGGATTGGGTTATGATATATATATATATATATATATATATATATATATATATATATATATATATATATATATATATATATATATATATATATATATATATATATATATATATATATATATATATATATATTATTATATACAGTATATATATATATATATATATATATATATATATATATATATATATATATATATATATATACATATATATATATATATATATATATATATATATATATATATATATATATATATATATATATATATATATACAGTATATATATATATATATATATATATATATATATATATATATATATATATATATATATATATATATATATATATATATATATACATATATATATATATATATATATATATATATATATATATATATATATATATATATATATATATATATATATATATATACATATAGTATATATACGATTATTCAGTGAAACCTGCATGATACAACTTTACATGCACGAATTGATAAATTCATTAGAATTGTATATATTATTAAAATTCTTGATTGAAATATATTTTTTGTAAGTCATTTGCATTATTTCATCCTTTGGGCCTTTTTTTTTTCTTTTTTTTTTACAGTTGTTTCCACCTCGGGTCAGGTAATTATTATTCATAAAACTATTTAATAAATTACCGATTGATTGTGTGAACTTGAAGATCAATAAACCTAACAAGAATAAAGAATAAAAAAAAAATATTTGGTGAAAATATATAATAGTTTCTATGTTTATTTATACTGTTAAAAGTTGAGGATCATAATAAAAGGTTTTAATCGCATCCATTTCTAATCTTCATATTTGATTCCATTAAATTGGACTAGAATATAATCTTTATACAGATTATTCTATAAATGCGTTGAATGAAAAAAGCTAACCCCTAGAGCATCCATATTAAAACACTCTTAGTTTATGAGCCATGATTTACTATCCATTTATATAATATGTGACAAGTTTAAGACGAGGCGGTAGAAGCGTAAAAAAAAGCTAATGTATTAAATCTCTTACATATTAGATTTCACCTTCAATGGGATGGGAAGGTTTTTGTTACTTCTATAATAGACATTTTTCCACTATCATTCAAGAATCAATATATATATATATATATATATATATATATATATATATATATATATATATATATATATATATATATATATATATATATATATATATATATATATATATATATATATATATATATATATATATATATATATATATATATATATATATATATATATTATATATATATATATATATATATATATATATATATATATATATATATATATATATATATATATATATATATATATATATATATATATATATATATATATATATATATAATTAATTGATTAATTACATTTTTGCTTGTACAAAACTTGAAGTTTAATAGAAAGGCGAAGGAAGGCAGATACTTAAGCATTTGGACAGTTTATTTGCTAAACTTTCGGGAACAACATTTCCCATCATAGGAGGTAAGAAAGTGAACATAAAACACAAATCAATAGATGTAATTACGTCAAGTCAATAAGTTTATCTTAAATAGGCAATGATTATTACAAATACATCGAAATACTTGAAAAATTATGTGGATGGAATATACTTAAAAATAAGTAATTAAGCCAAATACATGGAATTAAAAAGTAAAAAAATAAGAAATTAAATGAATGACATAAGAAAAGAGTAATATCAAAATCAGAGCAAATACACAGAATACTTTAGAAACAGAAATAAAAAAAACAAAAAACATAATAGATATGAATATCAAAATAATAATCGACAGAAATAACCTGGAAAATAAGAAATAACAGAAAAAAAACACCTGATAAGAAAGAAACACACCTACTATCGTTTCCAGAGGCCGTATAATAGTGTATTTTTTTCCTTTTAATAACTCCTAAAATAACTGATGGATTTCCATGATATCAAAGCAGGGAGCGCTTCATACAATGGCCTAATTTTGGGAAATACTGTGCATTGCCAATTACTATTCATTAACTTGTTTACTTAAGAAAATGATGCTAAAGCCAGTCTTAGCCACCCAAACATTCGCAAAAGTGATGACGTCCCTCAGTGACGTTGTTAGAAAGTTTCTTCCCCTGTACCTCCCATCCACCGAATTGTTAAACGTTGTCTAACTCCATAGATAATTGTCATATGACCTACACGAAGCAATACGAAGTTCTTTGTCAGTAAAACTTCAGCATACCTGGTAATGTGATTCGTGACTTTAGACTTTACCTAAACACAAGACCAACGTTTTATATCTTACCCACTCACATACATTGAAGATCAAGAATGAGATTTATGACAGGAGACGAAAGAAGCCATGCTAACCCTACACTTTGCACTTCAAGCGAGTGTTGGTAAAGCCAAAGAAATATAGTTTTCTTGAGGTTAAGCTGTAGGACTTATTCTTCTATACAACACAAGCTACCCGATACATCAATTGCCAGGAAGAAAATGACAGGGAGCATTGTTTGATATAATTTATCATATCAATTTCACACGAGAGAGTAGCTTGAATTGCTCACAAGGTAGACTTCTAAAAGATGTTTCATATCAGGGTATTGACATCGGCCATTTAATAAATTTTTAAATCATATATATATATATATATATATATATATATATATATATATATATATATATATATATATATATATATATATATATATATGTGTGTGTGTGTGTGTGTGCGTGTGCCTGTGTGTGTGTGTTCATACATACATAAGATTTATTATATTTCAACCTATAGTTTTATTTATTTATTTACGTTATAAGTACCAGTATCTATTTTTGTTACTTAACGGATTTTGAACGAAGCGAAAAATCTATTTTTGGGTGAGATGGCCATGTCGTACTGATGGAAGTTCCTATAGGGTAGCTTCGTAGGGTATATTACAACTACGGCGATATTCCCAGAGAATTTACCTTAAGGTACCCAGAATTCTAACTCCTGGAGCGAATATCCCTAATGAAAGGGATATCGCGACATATCAGAGGACGTATTCTTGACACACCACATGGCAATCTGCACCCCGAACAGAGATAACACATCGAAGAGGTCAATTGTCAAGAAAACGAAAATGAGAAAGAAAAAGGGGAGCCGTTCCCAAGGCTCTCTCTTCTCCAGTTTCGTAAGCGTGCATTGCGCCAATCCTGGCGCCATATGTATTCCTTGTAGCGATACACGAGGTACTACAGATACTGTATGTAGGGAGAGGTCCTACAGCCCTTTCATAGAAAGGGAAAGGCAGGTCCATCAGGACGACATGGCCATCTCATCCAAAAATAGATTTTTCACTTCGCTCAAAATCCGTTTTTTGGGCTCAAGCCATGTCGTCCTGATGGAAGTATACCAGAGCATAACTGTATCTGTGGATTCTCAAAACGTGCCGTACTCCCCAGATGTATTTCCCAGGTCGACTAGACCTAGAGACCTAAGATGTTACCGTTATACATCTTTTCAACTAACCATAAACCATGTTAAAGCTTCCTGCCCCCTACAGGGAAGAGTACTACTAGACTCTGGGAAAGTATCAAAGAGTACATATAAATATGTGTGAAAACCAGGCAAGCCAATATAGTGGTCTCACCCAATATTAAGTAAAGCATAGTTTGTAAAGAACCACTGCGTCAATATGAAATATCGACCAGTTCTCCGCACACTTGTATTGGACAAAGGTTTATATCCGCATAGGAGGAACCTGTAAATCCGCCACCATCCCCTTATGGGGTGGAATCCTCCCGCCAAGGGAAAGCATAAACCAATGCAACATTAGCTCGAATAAAGGAACAATCTATTAGAATTATCCCAGATAAATATACATAGAATGAATGCTCAATTATATCAATAAATTGACACAGGTGAAGGAGACGCAAAGTTCTCAAGAACAAGTTTATTGACAGACGATAAACAGACAGGTTACCAACAATTATATATATATATATATATATATATATATATATATATATATATATATATATATATATATATATATATATATATATATATATATATATATATATATATATATATATATATATATATATATATATATATATATATATATATATATAAGAAGAGGATAACCAAAACTTTAAGCATAAGTATGATAGTAAACAGAAACTTGTTTATCTGAAAGAAAAAGATTAGTGCCACTTTTAACATACCGAGGTATCAAGGTCAGAAAAGTCTGTATTACTAATCAGTTACATTAGCGTTAGAAACGATCGGCACGCATGTCTGCACTTATGCTAGGTTCACCTTTGGAAGTGGAACAGTCAACGTGGTCACCTCAGTGCCCTCACTTAGTTTGTAGCACAGTATGTAACTACACACTCACCCTGGAATTAATCGTCCCAATTAAAACCACTGTTCCTCGCAGAGTTAAACAGCAGGGTTAACGACACAACCCACTGCTACCACAGATCTCTTTAGTTGATTCAATTGCTTCACATAGTGGCGAAAGAACACTCTGGAAGTCTTCCAGCCAGTGTATGAACGAAGATGTTCATAATCCATACAATTAAAGAAATTTAAGGATGGAGCAACTTTCCTCGGATCGTGACCTGCGGGTGTACTGTCAGGATCCGCTCTGCGAATAAAATATGTGATTTTTGCACTGAGTTGATTCAGTGATAAATTTGAGCCTGATGTTTTTCCCCTGAATAGTTGACCACCCTTGAAGTCTGAAGTTTCTGAAGATAGACCTGTAGGCATTCTACTGGACATAGCGATGCATCTTCTTTGAGAGGGCAGATTCTCCAGGGACCCCACCTGTTGGTGGGTAACTCATTCTTGGCGAGAAACGTAGGATCCAGAAACAGGTTCAGTTCTCCCCCATCCAGGAACTAAACACGACCTTCCTCCCTCGAGAGCGCTACAATCTCACTAACTCTGGCCCGGACGCGAGTGCAAATAGGAAAATAACTTTTTGTGTCAAATCCTTTAACGCACACTCCTCATTGCTCAACAGAGAAGCGAAATGAAGAACTTTGTCTAAAGACCATGAAATGGGCTTTGGAGGTGCTGAAGGTCTGAGCCTAGCGTAGGCTTTCGGAACTTTATTAAAGATCTCGTTAGCGAGGTCGACCTGGAAGGCATATAGAATGGGTCTTGTCAAAGCAGACTTACACGTCGAAATCGTGTTAGCTGCCAACCCTTGACCATGGAGGTGGATGAAGAAAGATAAGCAAAAGTCTGTCAAGATCTCCTGCGGATTCTTCGCCTTGACAAAGGCCACCCATTTCCTCCAAGATGACTCATATTGCCTTCAAGTAGATTTGCACTTATATTCCTCTAGGAAGTCTATGCTGGCTTTCGAAATCCCGAAACGCTTTCTCACCGCTAGGGAGAGAAAATCATGAGCTGCAGGGTCCGGTTGTTCTGTAAAGAAGAGCACACAGTAGACTTCTGGACTCGCTGGGTCAGAACTGGATCTGGTAGCGGTACAAACTTCAGCCGTAGTTCCAATGCCAGGGGGAACCACACGCTGTTCGGCCACTTCTGGGCCACTATTGCCGCTACCCCCTTAAAGGATCTCAGTTTGTTGAGGACCCTCAACGGAAGGTTGTGAGGAGGGAACAGATAAATCCTGGACCATCTGTTCCAGTCGAGGGACATCGCGTCCACTGCTTCCGCTAAGGGGTCCTCGTACGGGGGCACGTACAGGGGCAACTTCTTGTTGTCTTTCGTCGCAAAGAGGTCTATCTGCAGTTCTGTGACTTGAATCAAGATGGAGGAGAATATTCCTGCGTCTAGGGACCATTCCGAATCTATCGGTGTGAGCCTGGATAGAGCGTCCGCTTTCACATTGCAGACTCCTTGAAGGTGAACTGCCGACAGGTACCACTTCTTTTTTTCCGCCAATCGGAAGATGGCCAACATCACCCGGTTGAGAGGTGGTGACCTTGATCCTTGTCGATTCAAGCATCTCACAACTACCTCGCTGTCCAGTACCAACTTTATGTGGATCGAGTGATGCGGGGAGACTTTCTTTAAGGTGAGGAACACTGCCATAGCTTCTGGAAAGTTTATGTGAAAGGTCTAGAATAGCTATGACCAAGTCCCCTGGACTTATTTCCGATGAGAGTGACCTCCCCATCCCTCCTTCGAGGCGTCTGAGTGAATTTTCACCGACGGGGGAGGTGGCTGAAGAAGAACCGACTTCTTTAGATGTCTGGCTTGGGACCAAGGCCTGAGAAGAGTACGTAGCTGAAGCAGAACTGGTCTTCTCAGATCTCTTCGCGCGTTTGATGCATAACTTCTCCAAACTCCGGTTGCATCCTTTAGCTGTGCTCTTAGCACCGGGTCTGTCATCGAAGCAAACTGTAGAGAACCCAGTACTCTATCCTGCTCGCGTCTTGATATCCTTTCGGAATCTAGAAGTCTCTTGACAGAACCCACTATCTCCTTCCTTTTCTTCGCCGGGATGGAGAAACGGTGTGACATTAGGTCCCAGTGGATTCCCAGCCACTGGAACTTTTGAGATGGAGAAAGTCGAGACTTTTTTCTGTTGATCTTGAAGCCTAGATACTCTAGGAACTGGATCACATGAATGGAAGCTTGCAAGCATTCTGTCTTGGATGCTGCCCACACCAGCCAGTCGTCCAGGTAGGCTACTACCTTAATTCCTTTTAGGCGTAATTGTTTGAGAGCTACGCTCGCAAGCTTCGTGAAGATCCTTGGAGCTATATTTAGCCCGAATGGCATGGCTCTGAAGGTGTATAGTCTTCGTTGTAGCTTGAACCCCAGGTAGGGGGAGAGTCGACGGTTGATTGGAACGTGCCAATAGCCGTCTGAAAAGTCTATGGAGACGGTATATGCCCTCTTGGGCAGTAAGGTCCTTATGTGTTGCAGTGTTAGCATCTTGAACTTGCAGTTCACTATGAACTTGTTGAGTGGCGACAAGTCCAGAATGACTCTGAGTTTTTCCGAGTCCTTCTTGGGAACACAAAACAGCCTCCCTTGGAATTTGATGCACTTTACAATTCGGATCACTTTTTTCTCCTACAAATCTTGGATGTACTTTTCCAGAACGGGGGTGGAGTGTTGGAAAAATCGAGGGCACGGGGGTGGAGTGCTGTACCAGCTCCAGCCCAGTCCATTCTTGAGTAGGCTGTAGGCCCAGGGATCGAAGGTCCACCGATCCCGAAAATTCTGAAATCTCCCTCCTACCGGTATCTTCTTACTTGGACTGTTGTCCTGAGGTCTTGCCTCCCTGACCGCAACCACCCCTGAATCCCCTTCCCCTTGAGGGGCGCCTAGACGAGCCTCTGGCTGCTCCTCTAGGCTTTGCTCGAAAGGAAGTTGACTGCCCTTCGAACGTTGGGTTGAATGCCGGGGACTGCGTCGACACAGCCTGGGGTACCCACTGGAAAGTGGTCGGGGTTTTTGCCACCATCTGGGGCACTGAAGGCATCGGCAATTGCTGTTGCTGTTGCTGTTCAAATGGCTTGGCTGGCCGAGACGGTAGCCTAGTCCTCTTAGTCTTTCTCTTTGGTTGGGGACCCTCATCCGGGGAAGAATTTTCTCTTGATAGACAGGCCCCACTTCTGGAGAAGATTTCTATTCTCCGTGGCGGACTTATCCACAACTTCTTTGACCAATTCGCTAGGGAAAAGGTCTTTGCCCCAAATGTTGGAGGAGATTAGTTTCCTTGGTTCGTGCCTCACCGTAGCCGAGGTGAACACGAACTCCCTACAAGCTCTCCTCGCCCTGACGAAGCTGTAAAGATCCTTCGTCACTCTGGCCAGATGAGTCTTGGCCACTACCATGAACATTTCATGGACCTTGGGGTCACTTGCCATCGTCTCAAGAGTAGTCTGAAGAGACAATGAGGCAGCCAGTCTTTCTTTTGTCTCGAGCTCTCTCCGCAAAAGAAAGTCAGACAGCTTAGGGAGGCTCTCCCCGAACTGACGTCCGGCAATATCAGCCTCCAACTTCCCGACTGAGAAGGTAAGATGGACGTCCTTCCCGTCCTTGTGGTCCATGGGTAGGGCCAGCGACAAGGGTTTACACTCCTCCAGGGAGGGGCAAGGCTTGCCAGCCTCGACTGCTTTTAATACAGCCGCAAACCCTTTCTGCAAAAAGGGGAAGGCTCTAGCAGGAGAGGACACAAAGGAAGGGAGCTTCTTACTCAATGCAGCTACCTTTGAGTTCGTGAAGCCCCTCTCTTTCATCGAAGATGAAAGCAAAGCTTGAGCCTTAGCATGGTCCATCACTATGACCTCCTTCGGCTCTGTCTCCTCCTTTGAAGCTGGTTCCTTCCTCAACCGGACATAACAGTTCGGATATGACCCTTTACTGGGCCAGAATTCCATCTCCTCAAGGGGAACTGAACCCAGCTTATCCGATATGACGATTTTTCCAGTCGTCATCGGCATGTGCTCAGCATATCTCCACGGGTTAGCATCTGAGCACAAGGGAAGGTCTTTCACATTGAGCCTTTTCTGGGGCCCACGAGATGCTGCAAGCTTCTGCATCTGCAGTTCCATTGCAGCCGCCTTCTCCATATTCTCCTTCTGCATTTGTTGGATCATTCCAACAATGGAGGAGAGGGCCTGCCCCAGCTCTACTGGGAGAGCGGACGATGTTGAGGGAATAGGTTCAGGGATCTGAACCTGAGCAGCCAACACCTCGTCGGCCTCTTCCTCTACAATGTCTGGGGCTTGATGTTCATCCTGGCCTCCTGCCAGGAGGTCTTCCTCCAGACGCTCGGACACGTCTGACATCCTGTCATCCAACTGGATGTCTTGCAAGGCGACTGCGACTTCAGCATCCACCTGGATCTGAACTAGGGGGATATCCTCTTGAGGCTGGGGAATCACTGCATCAGCTGTTGCCCTAGGGAAAAGATACGCCCTCATCTTCTCACTTGGAAGATAAGGTCCAGATGTGTTCTTCTGGAAGCCCCTTACCCAGGTGCAAAGCTTCTACCTTGCTATATCCCTTGATTCCACTGTGTTAGGGGAATCAATAGCCTCAGTAATCAGGTTAGAGCACACGGTACATACCTGGGGTCCCAATACCGGAGATCACCCTTGGAGACAGCGCATGCTGCGTGCCTCCTACATAACTCATGTCCGCAGAAGTTCTTACTGCGGACGTTGCAGAAAGCACTTCTGCACTTCGGATGGTCCTCCTGTAACGAGAAGAAATTTCCATGAGTATCAAGTGAACTACGTATCACTGGATATGCACAGTTAGCATAACAAATCAGAAAGGAAAGACACACACTTCTGTTTCCCCGCACAACCAATTGTTGCAGCATTCCAGATAATAAAATTGTATGGTTAATCTGTCCTAGAGTAACCAATGAAAAATTTCCAGAGGAAACAGGTGGACCTCACATCTAAGATATGATTTTAAAATACCGGATAATACGCAAAAAAGAACTCACTTTCTTATCTGTAAGGCAACACCAAAGGGCTGTGCAAGACAACACAAAAGTGTTAGAACACACAGTGTTGTACCAATACTATACTATAGTTTTCTTCCTACAGTATATGTTATACTGAAGAATACTGGTACAGTATAGAACGTAATGCGCCCGGTCGGCACTTGCCGGCCGGCACACACCATAACTAGCTTTAAAGTAAACTACTTAACAGCTATAAGGCAGCAGAACATTGGTTCCAATGCATGTGCCGGCCGGCAGTAACTGCCGACCGGCAACAGCCAATGTCGGCCGGCAAAGATTGCCGACAGGCAACTATCCAAGGTAGCACCCGGCTGCCAGTCACTGCTCATAGCGACCGGCAGATAAGGGCATGACAATAGCTGGCCGGCAAAGGTAAACAACCGATGCCAGCCGGCAGCAAAAGAACCAGAGAACTTTGACTGCCCGGCTGCCGGCCAGATAGGCCGGCAGCCGGGTCGGGTACAGCACTAGAAGAAAACAGAATGGATGCCAGGATACGAGAGTATACTACCTCAAGGCCCGGCAATCCGAAGGAGTGCATAAGGAAGGGGAGAATCTAATTCAGGCTTCCTGACCAATGCCGTCTGACTCTACAGACAGGCATGGATGAGGGACCAAGGGAGGTCCGGGCAGCACTCAAGAAGAAGACCTTTGCCGGCCGGCACGCTCTGCCGGCCGGCAAGGGGCTGAGTCAATTCCACATCCTAACCTATACTAGGTCCAGCTGTAGAATGATGTACAGTACTGTAATGGCTAGGCCAAAACAGAGATAGAGGGGAAAGGGACAAAGAGGGTCCTACCAACCTTGCTTTAATAAAGAATCGCCCGCAGCCAAGAAAACTCATCTTAGCCTAAGGGAGATCCAAGGAGGGGGTCCAGCAATACTTGCTAACCCCCACAGAACCAAAGGAAGGAAGGTGTTGCTACTCCCGGGGAAAGGATCTCATCCTCCCACCGAGAATAGCAACGAGGACTAGTCTGCTAGATCACAAATGAAGGAATCATCTCGTACAGAAACCTTTGAGAGTGACCTAAGGAGGTTAACATCCTACGTCTGTGCCAGGCTAGCGAGGGAGACTCTACCCCAAGCCAGACAAACACAGACTCAGACTAAAAACTCTGTTGTTCTGCCCCTCTCTGAAGCCAGACTTACTGGAACAGAAAGGTACAGTAACACCCCAATAAAGTTGTATCGAAAGTTAATTCAGATAAACCACTAGGGTTAAGCCCAAGGCTTAAACAGAGGGAAAGGGATTGCATACCTTCTCCGAAGAAAAGAAAGCAACCGGGGAGTATGAGAAAGTATATTAAGGCTCCGTAGGCAACTTAGCCTAGGCACCAAGAGAATCGATTACCTAAATCACCAAAACTCACTCGTATACTATCTTGGAAATAATCAATATAATCATAAATGTATAAACTGCCTAAAGCTTCAATAAAATTTTAAAACACTCTGAAATCCAAAAAACATGCAGGAAAGTACTAGGGCCAAACGAGTAGGCTACATGGTCTAGCGTAGGCCAGAATTGGCGAATACTTAGCCAAAACAAAAATACTAGAAGCACGAGTAAGGAAATCCTATGTAACGCTAAATAGCTAAAATTTATTAAAGCAAAACAACCGGGAACGTCACTCTGGATAACTAAAACTCATACCTGGCGAGCGACAGCATCCAGGACGCCTCCGGTAGGCAACGGCTCTTGTAACAAAGATTATTACTATTAATCACTGTAAAATTTACCAAGAGCCTACATTTATACATAAAAGAAATGGTACTCAACTTATCAGAGGCAGACGAAATTGGAGGAGCCATAAAAAGATGATTAAATCCAAGATTTTGCGAGAAACACAGGAAAAAAAACCGAGTTGTTAAGCTACGCAAAAAGGAATGCAGATGGTGCCAGGATTGGCGCAATGCACGCTTACGAAATGGGAGAAGAGAGAGCCTTGGGAACGGTTTCACTTTTTCTTTCTCGTTTTCGTTTTCTTGCCAATTGACCCCTTTGATATGTTATCTCTGTTCGGGGTGCAGATTGCCATGTGGCGTGTCAAGAATACGTCCTCTGATATGTCGCGATATCCCTTTCATTAGGGATATTCGCTCCAGGAGTTAGAATTCTGGGTACCTTAAGGTAAATTCTCTGGGAATATCGCCGTAGTTGTAATATACCCTAGGAAGCTACCCTATAGGAACTTCCATCAGGACGACATGGCTTGAGCCCAAAAAAAAGGTATATGACAAACATCATTGCAACTTTATCACTGGAATTATACCAGACTTCAATTAATGAGCCAATCAACCTTACTTTGAGAAATCCATTGACATTGTCTACATGCCAAGCTGATATACTCGTAACAATGTATTCATTAGCTTTGCTTTTCCAAAATAATGCCATCACCAATTCCTGGAAATCATAGATTTATGAGGGATAAGAAAAAAAAAAAACACACAAGAAATGGACACTTATACATTTTATTCATCATCACTCTCAAGGAAAAAAATTGTTTTCTATTTCTACTAATGTTTTTATTTAATTTTTTTATTTTATGTTATTTTTTAGTAGCAAATCTAAAATTTGTAGGAGTGTGAGTAGAATATCTCTCAGTGCGATTCCACACCCCTGTCTTAAACCTCTTCTATTATGTTTAATAATTTGTGTTAACCATCTAATCATTATCTACCACCATAAAACATTTTATTGCTCTTCCGGCTCATTTTATAAGTGCAGTACACAGTATTTCCTAACAGGGATTTACTTGGTAGCCTAATAACAACGGGAATGAAGGAAAAAGGGCAAGAAGGAAGGGGGAGGGAGTTAGTACTAGGATAGCCATTAGGTGTAAACACCGAAGGAGGGTTGGGGGAACCTCTGCGTCACAGTTACGTGATTAAGTAACACTTCTTTGAAACGCTCTGAAGGAAGGAAAGAAGTTCCTCTTTTTCTAAGAGTAAACGGGTTAATTAAGCCCATCTGTCAATTCATTGTACCACCAAAAATTAGGCCAATGTTTGAAACATTCATTGTTGTAGTTTCATGGAAATTCATAAGCCGATTTGTTAGATATTTGGGAAAAACACTATTACACGGCTTTGGAAACGATACTGTAGTAGTATGGAAAAATCCAAGACTGAACATGGAAAGACGGAGAGGTTTAGACGTTAGAGCGTATAAGTGATGTTTAGAAGATTAAGTGGGGAGAGTCGTTAGGCAATATGTGAAAGAACAGAGGTAGTTGAGTGATTGAGAGTAGGGATTAGCTATTTAATAAAAAGTGATTCTAGAGATGGTAGAATATAACTATTGGTTGATTGGGGTAGTATTTTGAAGTTAGAGTAGTTAATTGGATTCTTGCATGCATGAGCGTGATTACGTATGGAAGAAAATTCCTTTTTATCTAACATACAACCTGTACGATGACTAACTCATCCATGAGAGACAATGCGGATCCTCAAGAGACGGTTGGAACAACCAATATAAGTTCATAAACTACATTTAGGACAACTGTATAATTGAACAATTGAGGACCGCATCAAATCTGGTAGTGTCTTTGAATGTGAAAATGCTACCTATGGTTAGTGGATTTTTGAAAACAAAATTTAATTCAGCATGGATAAAAATTAGAAAGAGCATTCTCAAGTTCACATTTAGCATTCTCATACTTATATAGGAAAAGTAAGGCCACATACATCTGTTTCTTTGGAACGTTTAGTACTGTGGCTTTCGGAATAAAAAAGTTATCTAAAAACTGCTTTGTAAGTTTATCGAACACGTCACATGGATAACAGTTCTTAATAATATATGATTTCAAAAAATTAATTTCCTCGTTGAACTTACCCTAATCTGAAGAAAGATTAAAAGCTCTAAAAATTAATGTTTTAAAAGAATTTACTTTAATTGAAATCGGACAGTGACTAAAAAAGCTTAACCCAAGCCCTGTAAAAGTTTGTTTTCTAAAAATGCCAGTACTAAATGAACCATTATAACTAG
>NC_090731.1:49672797-49675297 GCF_036898095.1 Palaemon carinicauda
GCAGCATATTCAGGGGAAATTATACACTGTAAAAATAATATAATATTCTGAATATCTGTAAATACTTATTTTATTCATCCATAAAGCAAAATGATGCTGTGTTAACTATCGTCATGAATAATTTAATTAAGAGTAGTGTCATCGAAATTTATGAAGTAATTGTTCTTTTCTGTAATGGATATTTATTAGAAATAGAATGAAAGGCGTTGGTCGGTTATTCAAATAAAAATAATAACAGGTCAGCAAGATTTCCGCACCGTGTATCAAGCGATGGTAGAGGTACGACAATTCTTTGGTAATTTTTATTCTATTTCCCCATTTTTATAGGTGTATCCTTGATGCTTAGAAGACATTCTCTCGAAAGTAATCAGATCAAATGCTAATTATTATTAACTATGATTGCTGATGATCCTCTGTTAAAGATTCATTTGTCACAAGCAATGGAAGTTGAATTATAAGTAGATGTGAATAAGTTTATAAATAGAAAAAAAAATTCTTTCATGAATTCTAAACTATTATAATTCAAAGATTAACCGTTTGAAAAATCAGTGTTTTTCATAGTTAAGTGGTAGTTACACTTAGGTCCTCCTCACACAAGTGGATTGAAACTGTACGATTACGAAATCAATGTAGATCAATGAGTCCCTTCAAACGCTTCGTAATATATCCATGCGGAAGAGTGTCCGGACGGTAGTGATTTGCTAACCGCATGCACTGCTAATCCGTTGGGTACCACAGGAATTAGAATATTCAAGAAGAATATGGCGCCCTTTAGAAGATATTTTTTCACCCGTGTGGTAGTCGTGGTTCAGCTGTAGCAATGGGTAGGTGTTCCTCTTCTGTTGCTATTTTTTTTTCAGTGATTAGTTTGAATTGTCTTATTATTATTATTATTATTATTATTATTATTATTATTATTATTATTATTATTATTATTATTATTATTATTATGAGGATGATGATGTTGATTATTATTATTATTATTATTATTATTATTATTATTATTATTATTATTTTTTTTTTTATTATTATTATTATTATTATTATTATTATTATTATTATTATTATTATTATTATTATTATTATTATTATTATTATTATTATTATTATTATTTCTTTTTTACAATTTCTATTATTAATATTTTTATTTCCACAAGCTAAGCTAAAACCTGTGTTGAGGTACTACCGCTGGAGAGTTACTGGGTCCTTTTGCCTGCCCAGACAGTACTACATTCTATCCTTCTCTCTGGTTATGGTTCACTTTCCCTTTGCCGACGTATACACCAAATAGTCTGGACTTTTCTTTACAGATTCTCTTATGTCCCCATACACCTGACAACACTGAGGAAACAAAACAACTCTTTTTCACCCAAGGGGTTAACTATTACACTATAATTGTGCAGAGGTTACTTTCCTGTAGGTAAGGGTAGAAGAGACTCTTTAGCCATGGTAAGCAGCTCTTATAGGAGAAGGACACTCCAAAATCAACCCTTGTTCTCTAGTGTTGGGTAGTCTTGTACCATGGTCTTCCACTCTCTTGGGTTAGAGTTCTCTTGGTTAAGTTACACTCAGGCAGCCTATTCTATATTATTTCTCCTCCTCTTTTTTTATAGTTTATATAGAAAATATTTATTTCTAGGTTGTTACTTTTCTTGAAATTTTTAACTTTTCCTTATTTCCTTTCCTCACTGGGCTATTTTCAAGCTATGGCTATAGCTTAGCAAATAATAATAATAATAATAATAATAATAATAATAATAATAATAATAATAATAATAATAACACTAAAAGCAGGAGGCCATGACATCAAAGGCTTCAATATGGAAAAATAACCCAGTAAGGAAGGAAATAAGGAAATATTAGCCATGAACAAAAAGGATAAAATATTTCAAAAAGAGTAACAGCATAAAAAAGATATATTGCATATATAAAATATAAAAACTTAAACAAAAAAAAAAAAACAGAAAAGAAGTAAGACAGAATAGTGTACCCAAGTGTACCCTTAAGACAGGAGAAGATCTTGGTAGAGAAACTATTGTAAAATCCGTGATTAGAGAATAATGATTTAATTCAGAAGTGTCCTCCTAGAAAAGCTACTTACAATAGCTAAAGAAACTTTGCTGCCCTTACCAAGAGGAAAGTAGCAACTGAACAATTACTGTGAAGAAAAGAAGGATTTTTTGATGATCTCAGTGATATCCGTTGTATGATGACAGAGGAAAATGTGCAAAGAGTAGACTAGACTATTTGGTATGTGCAGGCAAAGGAAAAACTGAAACGTAACTAAATAGAGCGATCTAATGTAGTACTGCTTAGCCAGTAAAAGGACCTAATTACGCCTTAGCTGTAGTATCTCATCGGGTGGCTGGTGTCCTGGTCAACCTAATACATACTTTATTGGTAGAGGGTGTAATAGTTTAATAGTTATGGCTGTTAGGTATATAAAAGGAAACTCTTCACCATTAAAAAAGAAAATGTATTCGATGTCTAAAATCATAAT
>NC_090731.1:49680297-49687797 GCF_036898095.1 Palaemon carinicauda
GTATACTTTAAAGCTAATTGTGGTGTGTGCCGGCCGGCAAAGGCAGGCCGGCACACATCCTCCTATACTGTACTATTATTCTTCTGTATAGCATATACAGTAAGAAGAAAACTATAGTAAAAGTTTAGGTACAGCACTGTATCTTCTAACACTATTGTGTTTTCTTGCACAGCCCTTTGCTGTTGCCCTCAGACAGGAAGTAGAGTTCTTCCCCGTCTATTATCCAGGATTTTAAAATCATTGCCTAGGTGTGAGCTCCACCTGTTTCCTCTGGAAACCTTGCATTGGTTACTCTAGTAGAGAAAAACCATTTTGATTTTATTATCTGGAAGGCTGCAGCAATGGGTTGTGAGGGAAACACAAGTGTGTGTCTTTCATTTATGAATTGTTATGCTATACTATGCATATCCAGTGATACATAGTTCACTTGATACTCATGGAAATTTCTTCTCTTTACAGGAGGACCCTCCGAAGTGCGGAAATGTTTTCTGCAATGTCCGCAGCAAGAACCTCTGCGGACATGAGTGTTGTAGGAGACACGCAGCATGCGCTGTCTCCAAGGATGATCTCCAGTATTGGGACCCTCAGGTATGTACTGTATGCACTAACCTGATTACTGAGGCTTTTGATTCCCCTAGAACGGCGGAATCAAGGGATATAGCTAGGGAAAAGCTTTGTACTTGGGTAAGGGGCTTCAAGAAGAACACCTCTGGCCCTTATCTTCCAAGTGAGAAGATGAGGGCGTATCTTTTTCCCCAGGCATCAGCTGAGGCAGTGATTCCCCAGCCTCAAGAGGAGATCCTTCAAGATCAAGTCCAGGTGGACGAGGAAGTCGCAGATGCGATGCAAGACATGCAGTTGTGTGACAGGATGTCTGACCTGGACGAACGTTTGGAGGAAGACCTCCTGGCAGAAGGTCAGGATCAAGTTCAAACCCCGGATGTCGTAGAGGATGAGGTCGACGAGGTGTCGGCTACTCCGGTTCAGATGCCGGAGCCTATCCCCTCAACATCGGCTGGCCTCCCAGTAGAACTGGGACAGGCCCTCTGCAGAAGGAGAATCAGGAGAAGGCGGCTGCAATGGAACTGCGTATGCAGTCCCTGGCAGAATCACATGGGCCCCGGAAAAGGCTCAATGTGAAAGACCTTCCCATATGCTCAGATGCTAACCCATGGAGGTATGCTGAGCACATGCCGATGACGACTGGAAAGATCGTCATCTCGGATAAGCTGGGTTCAGTTCCCCTAGAGGAGGTAGAATTCTGGCCCAGCAAGGCATCATATCCGGACTGCTATGTCCGGCTGAGAAAAGAACCAGCTTCAAGGGAGGAGACAGAGCCGAAGGAGGTCATTATTATGGACCACGCTAAGGCTCAAGCCCTACTTTCATCCTCGATGAAAGAGAGGGGCTTCTCGAATTCGAAGGTAGCTGCATTGAGCAAGAAGCTCCCTTCGTTTGTGTCCTCTCCTGATAGAGCCTTCCCCTTTTTACAGAAAGGGTTTGCGGCTGTCCTAAAGGCAGTCGAGGCCGGCAAGCCTTGCCCCTCCCTGGAGGAGTGTAAACCTTTGTCGCTGGCCCTACCTATGGACCACAAAGACTGGAAGGATGTCCATCTGACATTCTCAGTGGGAAAGTTGGAGGCTGATATTGCCGGACGGCAATTCGGCGAGGACCTCCCCAAGCTGTCCGAATCTCTTTTACGAAGAGAGTTCGAGACAAAAGAAAGACTGGCTGCCTCAATGTCTCATCAGACTACTCTCGAGACGATGGCAAGTGACCCCAAGGTCCATGAAATGTTCATGGTAGTGGCTAAGTCTCACTTAGCCACAGTGACGAAGGACCTTTATAGCTTCGTCAAGGCAAGGAGAGCTTGCAGGGAGTTCGTGTTCACCGGGGCTTCGGTGAGACACGAGCCAAGGAAGTTAATCTCCTCCAACATTTGGGGAAAAGACCTTTTCCCTACCGATGTGGTCAAAGAGGTTGTTGATAAGGCCGCCGTGGAGAATAGAAATCTTCTCCAGAAGTGGGGCCTGGCTATCAAAAGAAAATCTTCCCCGGATGAGGGTCCTCAACCAAAGAGGAAGAATATGAAGACTAGGCTACCATTTCGGCCAGCCAAGCCTTATAGACAGCAACAGCAACTGCAATTGCCTTTGCCTCCAGTGCCCCAGATGGTGGCACAAACCCCGACTGCCTTTCAGTGGGTACCCCAGGCTGTGCCAGGTCAGTCAACCACATTCGCCCCAACGTTCGAAGGACAGTCTTCTTCCTTTCGTGCAAAACCTAGAGGAGCAGCCAGAGGCTCGTCTAGGTGCCCCTCAAGGGGAAGGGGATTCAGAGGTGGTCGTGGTCAGGGAGGCAAGACCTCAGGACGGTGGTCCAAGAGAAATGATACCGGTAGGAGGGAGACTGATGAAATTTTGGGATCGCTGGACCTTCGATCCCTGGGCCCAAAGCCTACTCAAGAATGGACTGGGTTGGAGCTGGTACAGCACTCCACCCCCATGCCTTCGGTTTTTCCAACACTCCACCCCCATTTTGGAGGAGTACGTTCAAGAACTGTTAGAGAAAAATGTGATCCGAAAGGTGAAGTCCATCAAATTCCAAGGGAGGCTGTTTTGTGTTCCCAAGAAAGACTCAGAAAAGCTCAGAGTCATTCTGGACTTGTCACCACTCAACAAGTTCATAGTGAATTGCAAATTCAAGATGCTAACACTGCAACACATAAGGACCTTACTGCCCAAGAGGGCATACTCAGTCTCTCTAGACTTGTCAGACGCCTATTGGCACATTCCAATCAGCCGTCGACTCTCCCCCTACCTAGGGTTCAGGCTACAACGGAAACTGTACGCCTTCAGAGCCATGCCATTCGGGCTAAACATAGCCCCAAGGATTTTCACGAAGCTTGCGAGCGCAGCTCTCAAACAATTACGCCTAAAGGGAATTCAGGTAGTAGCCTACCTGGAAGACTGGCTGGTGTGGGCAGCATCCGAGACCGAATGCTTGCAAGCTTCCAGTCAGGTGATCCAGTTCCTAGAGTACCTAGGCTTCAAGATCAACAAGAAAAAGTCTCGACTTTCTCCTTCCCAAAAGTTCCATTGGCTGGGAATCCACTGGGACCTTTTGTCACAGTTTCTCCATCCCAATGAAGAAAAGGAAGGAGATAGCGGGCTCTGTCAAGAGACTTCTAGATTCCGAAAGGATATCAAGACGCGAACAGGAGAGGGTACTAGGCTCTCTCCAGTTTGCTTCAGTGACAGACCCAGTGCTAAGAGCACAGCTAAAGGATGCAACCGGAGTTTGGAGAAGGTATGCATCAAACGCGCGAAGAGACCTGAGAAGACCAGTGCCGCCTCGGCTACGTACTCTTCTCAGACCTTGGTCCCAAGCCAGACATCTAAAGAAGTCTGTTCTTCTTCAGCCACCTCTCCCGTCGATGACGATTCACTCAGACGCCTCAAAGGAGGGATGGGGAGGTCACTCTCATCGGAAAAAAGTCCAGGGGACTTGGTCCAAGCTATTCAGGACCTTTCATATAAACTTTCTAGAAGCTATGGCAGTGCTCCTTACCTTAAAGAAAGTCTCCCCGCGTCACTCGATCCACATAAGATTGGTGATGGACAGCGAGGTGGTTGTGAGATGCTTGAATCGACAAGGGTCGAGGTCACCACCTCTCAACCAAGTGATGTTAGCCATTTTCCGATTGGCGGAAAAGAAGTGGTACCTGTCGGCAGTTCACCTTCAAGGAGTCCGCAATGTGACAGCGGACGCTCTATCCAGGTTCACACCGATAGAGTCGGAATGGTCCTTAGACGCAGGATCATTTTCCTTCATTCTGAATCAAGTCCCAGAACTGCAAATAGACCTCTTTGCGACGAAAGACAACAAGAAGTTGCCCCTGCACGTGTCCCCGTACGAGGACCCCTTAGCGGAAGCAGTGGACGCAATGTCCCTCGACTGGAACAGATGGTCCAGGATTTATCTGTTCCCTCCTCACAACCTTCTGTTGAGGGTCCTCAACAAACTGAGATCCTTCAAGGGGGTAGCGGCAATAGTGGCCCACAAGTGGGCGAACAGCATGTGGTTCCCCTTGGCGTTGGAACTACAGATGAAGTTCGTGCCGCTACCACATCCAGTTCTGACCCAGCGAGTCCAGAAGTTGACTGTCTGCGCTTCATTACAGAAAACCTAGACCCTGCAGCTCATGATTTTCTCGCCCTAGCGGTGAGAAAGCGCTTCGGGATTTCGAAAGCCAGCATAGACTTCCTAGAGGAATACAAGTGCAAATCGACTAGAAGGCAATATGAGTCATCTTGGAGAAAATGGGTGGCCTTTGTAAAGGCAAAGAATCCGCAGGAGATCTCAACAGATTTCTGCTTATCTTTCTTCATCCACCTCCATGGCCAAGGATTGGCAGCTAACACGATTTCAGTGTGTAAATCGGCTTTGATGAGACCCATTTTATTTGCCTTCCAGATCGACCTAGGTAACGAGATCTTTAATAAAGTTCCGAAAGCCTGCGCTAGGCTCAGACCTTCAGCACCTCCAAAGCCCATCTCATGGTCTTTAGACAAAGTTCTTCATTTCGCCTCCTTGTTGAGCAATGAAGAATGTGCGTTAAAGGATTTGACGCAAAAAGTTATTTTCCTATTTGCACTCGCGTCCGGGGCCAGGGTTAGTGAGATCGTAGCCCTCTCGAGAGAGGCAGGTCGTGTTCAGTTCCTGGATGGGGGGGAGCTGAACCTGTTTCCGGATCCTACGTTTCTCGCCAAGAATGAGTTACCCACCAACAGGTGGGGTCCCTGGAGAATCTGTCCTCTGAAAGAAGATGCATCTCTATGTCCAGTAGAATGCCTAAAGGTCTATCTTCGTAGAACTTCAGACTTCAAGGGTAGTCAACTATTCAGGGGAGAAACATCAGGCTCAAATTTATCTCTGAATCAACTCAGAGCGAAAATGACATATTTTATTCGCAGAGCGGATCCTGACAGTACACCCGCAGGTCACGATCCGAGGAAAGTTGCCTCATCCCTAAATTTCTTTAATTGTATGGATTTTGAACATCTCCGTTCATACACGGGCTGGAAGTCTTCCAGGGTGTTCTTTCGCCACTATGCGAAGCAAGTAGAGGAACTTAAGAGATCTGTGGTAGCAGTGGGTCGTGTAGTTAACCCTACTGTTTAACTCTGCGAGGAACAGTGGTCTTAATTGGGACGATTAAGTCCAGGGTGAGTGTGTAGGTACATACTGTACTACAAACTAAATGAGGGCACCAAGTGCCCATATAGACTGTTCCTTCCTTCAAAGGTGAACCTTGCATAAGTTCAGACATGTGTGCCAAGCGTTTCTAACGCTAATGTGATTGATTTGTAATACAGATTTTTTATGACTTGATTCCTTGGTATCTCATTAAAGTGGTGTTTAATGGTTTTTCTTTCAGATAAGCAGGTTCTGTTTACTATCATACTTATGCTTAAAGTTTTGGGTTACCCTCTTTTATATAAATATATATATTTGTTGTTAACCTGTCTGTTTATTATCTGTCAATAAACTTGTTCTTGAGAACCTTGCGTCTCTTTCACCTGTGTCAATTTATTGGTATAATTGAGCATTTTAATTCTATGTATCTTTTCTGGGATAATTCTGATAGAATTGTTCTGTTTTGCAAGCTATGTTGCATTGGTTTATGTAAGTCCCCTAATGGGAGGACTCCGTCCCATAAAGGGACGAGGGCGGTTTTATTAGTTTCTTCCTATGCGGATATAAACCTTTGTCCAATACAAGTATTGTGCGGATGACTGGTCAATATATTGACGCAGTGGTTCTATACAAACTATGCTTTACTTAATATAGGGCGAGACCACTATATTAGCTTGCCTGGTATTCATACATAGATATATGTACTCTTCGAGACTTTCCAGAGTCTAGTAGGACTCTTCCCTGTAGGGGGCAGGAAGCTCTAACATAGTTTATAGTTAGTTTAAAAGATGTATAACGGTAACATCTTAGGTCTCTAGGTCTAGTCGACCGGGAATAAATATCTCCGGGGAGTACGGCACGTTCTGAAAATCCACAGATACAGTAATGCTCTGGTACACTTCCATCAGGACGACATGGCTTGAGCCCAAAAAACGGATTTTGAGCGAAGCGAAAAATCTATTTTTGGGTGAGATAGCCATGTCGTCCTGATGGACCCGCCCTTGCCTTTCTAAGAAAGGGCTGTAGGACCCCTCCCTACATACAGTATCTGTAGCACCTCGTGTACGCTACAAGGAATACAGATGGCGCCAGGATTGGCGCCAGGCACGCATACGAATCGGGGGATAGGGAAGCCTTGGGAGCGGCTCCCCTTTTTCTTTCCCGAATTCGTATCTCGTCAATCTCCCTCCTACGAGACGAATCTCTGTTCAGGTCGTAGATTGCCATGTGACGTGTCTAGAATACGTCCTCTGATATGTCGCGATATCCCTTTCACGAGGGATACTCGCTCCAGGAGTTAGAATTCTGGTACCTTAAGGTAAATTCTCTGGGAATATCGCCGTAGTTGTAATATACCCTAGGAAGCTACCCTATAGGAACTTCCATCAGGACGACATGGCTATCTCACCCAAAAATAGATTTTTCGCTTCGCTCAAAATCCGTTTTATATATATATATATATATATATATATATATATATATATATATATATATATATATATATATATATATATATGTATATATATTTACATATATATATATATATATATATATATATATATATATATATATATATATATATATATATATGTATATATATATATGTATATATGTATATATATATATATATATATATATATATATATATATATATATATATATATATATATATATATATATATATATATATATATATATATATATATATATATATACTTTTATATATATATATATATATATATATATATATATATATATATATATATATATATTTTATATATATATATATATATATATATATATATATATATATATATATATACATACATACATACATATATATATATATATATATATATATATATATATATATATATATATATATATATATATATATATATATATATATATATACGTATATATGTACATATATATATACTTATATATATATATATATATATACATATATATATATATATATATATATATATATATATATATATATATATATATATATATTGTATATATATATATATATATATATATATATATATATATATATATATATATATATATATGTACATATATATACTTATATATATATATATATATATATATATATATATATATATATATATATATATATATATGTATATATATATATATATATATATGTATATATATATATTTATATATATATATATATATATATATATATATATATATATATATATATATATATATATATTGTATATATACATATATATATATATATATATATATATATATATATATATATAT
>NC_090731.1:49702797-49710297 GCF_036898095.1 Palaemon carinicauda
AGTATGATAGTAAACAGAACTTGTTTATCTGAAAGAAAAAACATTAAATGCACCTTTTTAAGATACCGAGGTATCAAGTCATAAAAGTCTGTATTACAAATCAATCACATTAGCGTTAGAAACGCTCGGCACACATGTCTGTACTTATGCTAGGTTCACCTTTGAAAAAGGAACAGTCTATGTGGGCACTCGGTGCCCTCATTTAGTTTGTAGTACAGTATGTACCTACACACTCACCCTGGACTTAATCGTCCCAATTAAGACCACTGTTCCTCGCAGATTTAAACAGTAGTGTTAACTACACGACCCACTGCTACCACAGATCTCTTTAGTTCCTCTACTTGCTTCGCATAGTGGCGAAAGAACACTCTGGAAGACTTCCAGCCCGTGTATGAACGGAGATATTCAAAATCCATACAATTAAAGAAATTTAAGGATGAGGCAACTTTCCTCGGATTGTGACCTGCGGTTGTACTGTCAGGATCCGCTCTGCGAATAAAATATGTGATTTTCGCTCTGAGTTGATTCAGAGATAAATTTGAGCCTGATGTTTCTCCCCTGAATAGTTGACCACCCTTGAAGTCGGATGTTCTACGAAGATAGGCATTCTACTGGACATAGAGATGCATCTTCTTTCAGAGGGCAGATTCTCCAGGGACCCCACCTGTTGGTGGTTAACTCATTCTTGGCGAGAAACGTAGGATCCGGAAACAGGTTCAGTTCCCCCCATCCAGGAACTGAACACGACCTGCCTCTCTCGAGAGGGCTACGATCTCACTAACCCTGGCCCCGGACGCGAGTGCAAATAGGAAAATAACTTTTTGTGTCAAATCCTTTAACGCACATTCTTCATTGCTCAACAGGGAGGCGAAGTGAAGAACTTTGTCTAAAGACCATGAGATGGGCTTTTGAGGTGCTGAAGGTCTGAGCCTAGCACAGGCTTTCGGAACTTTATTAAAGATCTCGTTACCTAGGTCAATCTGGAAGGCAAATAAAATGGGTCTCATCAAAGCAGATTTACACACTGAAATCGTGTTAGCTGCCATCCCTTGACCATGGAGGTGGATGAAGAAAGATAAGCAGAAGTCTGTTGAGATCTCCTACGGATTCTTTGCCTTTACAAAGGCCACCCATTTTCTCCAAGATGACTCATATTGCCTTCTAGTCGATTTGCACTTATATTCCTCTAGAAAGTCTATGCTGGCTTTCGAAATACCGAAACGCTTTCTCACCGCAAGGGCGAGAAAATCATGAGCTGCAGGGTCCGGGTTTTCTGTAATGAAGCGCAGACAGTCGACTTCTGGACTTGCTGAGTCAGAACTGGATGTGGTAGCGGCACAAACTTCAGCTGTAGTTCCAACGCCAAGGGAACCACATGCTGTTCGGCCACTTGTGGGCCACTATTGCCGCTACCCCCTTGACGGATCTCAGTTTGTTGAGGACCCTCAACAGAAGGTTGTGAGGGGGGAACAGATAAATCCTGGACCATCTGTTCCAGTCGAGGGACATCGCGTCCACTGCTTCCGCTAAGGGGTCCTCGTACGGGGACACGTACAGGGGCAACTTCTTGTTGTCTTTCGTCGCAAAGAGGTCTATATGCAGTTCTGGGACTTGATTCAGAATGAAGGAGAATGATCCTGCGTCTAAGGACCATTCCGACTCTATCGGTGTGAACCTGGATAGAGCGTCCGCTGTCACGTTGCGGACTCCTTGAAGGTGAACTGCCGACAGGTACCACTTCTTCTTTTCCGCCAATCGGAAAATGGCCAACATCACCTGGTTGAGACGTGGTGACCTCGACCCTTGTCGATTCAAGCATCTCACAACCACCTCGCTGTCCATCACCAATCTTATGTGGATCGAGTGATGCGGGGAGACTTTTTTTAAGGTAAGGAGCACTGCCATAGCTTCTAGAAAGTTTATGTGAAAGGTCTTGAATAGCTTGGACCAAGTCCCCTGGACTTATTTCCGATGAGAGTGACCTCCCCATCCCTCCTTCGAGGTGTCTGAGTGAATCGTTATCGACGGGGGAGGTGGCTGAAGAAGAACCGACTTCTTTGGATGTCTGGCTTGGGACCAAGGCCTGAGAAGAGTACGTAGCCGAGGCGGCACTGGTCTTCTCAGATCTATTCGCGCGTTTGATGCATACCTTCTCCAAACTCCGGTTGCATCCTTTAGCTGTGCTCTTAGCACTGGGTCTGTCACCGAAGCAAACTGGAGAGAGCCTAGTACCCTCTCCTGTTCGCGTCTTGATATCCTTTCGGAATCTAGAAGTCTCTTGACAGAGCCCGCTATCTCCTTCCTTTTCTTCGTCGGGATGGAGAAACAGTGTGACAAAAGGTCCCAGTGGATTCCCAGCCACTGGAACTTTTGGGATGGAGAAAGTTGAGACTTTTTTCTGTTGATCTTGAAGCCTAGGTACTCTAGGAACTGGATCACCTGACTGGAAGCTTGCAAGCATTCGGTCTCGGATACTGCCCACACCAGCCAGTCGTAATGGTAGGCTACTACCTGAATTCCCTTTAGGCGTAATTGTTTGAGAGCTGCGCTCGCAAGCTTCGTGAAAATCCTTGGGGCTATGTTTAGCCCGAATGGCATGGCTCTGAAGGCGTATAGTCTTCGTTGTAGCCTGAACCCTAGGTAGGAGGAGAGTCGACGGCTGATTGGAATGTGCCAATAGGCGTCTGACAAGTCTATAGAGACTGAGTATGCCCTCTTGGGCAGTAAGGTACTTATGTGTTGCAGTGTTAGCATTTTGAATTTGCAATTCACTATGAACTTGTTGAGTGGCGACAAGTCCAGAATGACTCTGAGCTTTTCCGAGTCTTTCTTGGGAACACAAAACAGCCTCCCTTGGAATTTGATGGACTTCACCTTTCTGATCACCTTTTTTCTCCAACAGTTCTTGAACGTACTCCTCCAGAACGAGGGTGGAGTGTTGGAAAAACCGAAGGCACGGGGGTGGAGTGGTGTACCAGCTCCAGCCCAGTCCATTCTTGAGAAGGCTTTGGGCCCAGGGATCGAAGGTCCAACGATCCCAAAATTTCATCAGTCTCCCTCCTACCGGTATCATTTCACTTGGACTGCCATCCTGAGGTCTTGCCTCCCTGACAACGACCACCTCTGAATCCCCTTCCCCTTGAGGGGCGCCTAGACAAGCCTCTGGCTGCTCCTCTAGGCTTTGCTCGAAAGGAAGAAGACTGTCCTTCGAACGTTGGGGTGAATGCCGTGGACTGAAATGGCAGAGCCTGGGGTACCCACTGAAAAGTGGTCGAGGTTTGTGCCACCATCTGGGGCACTGGAGGCAATGGCAATTGCAGTTGCTGTTGCTGTCTTGAGGGCTTGGCTGGCCGAGACGGTAGCCTAGTCCTCATATTCTTCCTCTTTGGTTGAGGACCCTCATCCGGGGAAGACTTTCTTTTGATAGCCAGGCCCCACTTCTGGAGAAGGTTTTCTATTCTCCACGGCGGCCTTATCAAGAACTTCTTTGACCACATCGGTAGGGAAAAGGTCTTTTCCCCAAATGTTGGAGGAGATTAACTTCCTTGGCTCGTGCCTCACCGTAGCCCCGGTGAACACAAACTCCCTACAAGCTCCCCTTGCCTTGACGAAGCCATAAAGGTCCTTCGTCACTGTGGCTAGGTGAGTCTTAGCCACCACCATGAACATTTCATGGACCTTGGGGTCACTTGCCATCGTCTCAAGAGTAGTCTGATGAGACATTGAGGCAGCCAGTCTTTCTTTTGTCTCGAACTCTCTTCGTAAAAGAAAGTCGGAGAGCTTGGGGAGGTCCTCGCCGAATTGCCGTCCGGCAATATCAGCCTCCAACTATCCCACTGAGAACGTCAGATGGACATCCTTCCAGTCTTTGTGGTCCATAGGCAGGGCCAGCGACAAGGGTTTATACTCCTCCAGGGAGGGGCAAGGCTTGCTGGCCTCAACTGCCTTTAGGACAGCTGCAAACCCTTTCTGTAAAAAGGGGAAGGCTCTAGCAGGTGAGGACACGAAGGAAAGGAGCTTCTTGCTCAATGCAGCTACCTTCGAGTTAGAGAAGCCCTTCTCCTTTATCGAGGATGAAAGTAGAGCTTGAGCCTTAGCGTAGTCCATGATTATGACCTCCTTCGGCTCTGTCTCCTCCCTTGAAGCTGGTTCTTTTCTCAGCCGGACATAGCAGTCCGGATATGATGCCTTGCTGGGCCAGAAATCCACCTCCTCTAGGGGAACTGAACCCAGCTTATCCGAGATGACGATCTTTCCAGTCGTCATCGGCATGTGCTCAGCATACCTCCATGGGTTAGCATCTGAGCATAAGGGAAGGTCTTTCACATTAAGCCTTTTCCGGGGCCCATGTGATTCTGCCAGGGACTGCATCCACAGTTCCATAGCAGCCGCCTTTTCCTGATTCTCCTTCTGCATTTGTTGGATCATTCCAACAATCGAAGAGAGGGCCTGTCCCAGCTCTACTGGGAGACCGGCCGATGTTGAGGGAATAGGCTCCGGAATCTGAACCGGAGTAGCCGACACCTCGTCGACCTCATCCTCTATGACGTCCGGGGCTTGAACTTCATCCTGACCTTCTGCCAGGAGGTCTTGTTCCAAACGCTCGTCCACGTCAGACATCCTGTCATCTAACTGGATGTCTTGCATCGCGACCGCGACTTCAACGTCCACCTGGACCTAATCTTGGGGATCTCCTCTTGAGGCTGGGGAATCACTGCATCAGCTGATGCCTTGGGAAAGAGATACGCCCTCAGCTTCTCACTTGGAAGATAAGGGCCAGAGGTGTTCTTTTGGAAGCCCCTTACCCAGGTACGAAGCTTCTCCCTTGCTATATCCCTTGATTCCACCGTCCAATGGGAATCAAAAGCCTCGGTAATCAGGTTAGTGCATACAGTACATACCTGAGGGTCCCAATACTGGAGATCATCCTTGGAGACAGTGCATGCTGCGTGTCTCCTACAAAACTCATGTCCGCAGAGGTACTTGCTGCGGACGTTGCAGAAAACATTTCCGCACTTCGGAGGGTCCTCCTATAAAGAGAAGAAATTTCCATGAGTATCAAGTGAACTATGTATCACTGCATATGCATAGTATAGCATAACAATTCATAAAGGAAAGACACACACTTGTGTTTCCCTCACAACCCATTGTTGCAGCCTTCCAGATAATAAAATCAAATGATTAATCTCTTCTAGAGTAACAAATGTAAGGTTTCCAGAGGAAACAGGTGAAGCTCACACCTAAGCAATGATTTTAAAATCCTGGATAATAGACAGGAAAGAACTCACTTTCTTATCTGTAGGGCAACAGCAAAGGGATGTGCAAGAAAACACAAAAGTGTTAGAACACACAGTGCTGTACCAAAACCCTTACCATAGTTTTCTTCTTACTGTATATGTTATACTGAAGAATACTAGTACAGTATAGGGGGATACGTGCCGGCCGGCACTTGCCAGCCGGCACACACCATAACTAGCTTTAAAGTATACTACTTAACAGCTATAAGGCGGCAGCACTCTGGTTCAAATGCAAGTGCCGGCCGGCAGCAACTGCCGGCCGGCAACAGCCAATGCCGGCCAGCAATGGCTGCCGGCCGGCAACTACACAAGGTAGTACCCACCTGCCGGCCACTCTCTTGGTGACCGGCAGACAAGGGCTGACATAAGCCGGCCGGCAAAGGTACAAGACCGATGCCAGCCGGCAGCAAAAGAACCAGAAGACTACACCTGCCCGGCAGCCTGTCTCATAGGCCGGCAGCCGGGTCGGGTACAGCACTAGAAGAAAAGTAGAATGGATGCCGGGATAAGAGTGTACACTACCTCCAAGCCCGGCAATCCGAAAGAGTGTATATAAGGAAGGGGAGAATCTAATTCAGGCTTCCTGACCAATGCCGTCTGGCTCTACAGGCAGGCATGGATGAGGGACCAAGGGAGGTCCGGCCAGCACTCAAAAATATAAGACCCTTGCCGGCCGGCAGCTCTGCCGGCCGGCAAGGGGCTGAGTCAATTCCACATCCTAACCTATACTAGGTCCAGATGTAGAACGACGTACAGTACTGTAATGGCTAGGCCATTATGGAGATAGAGGGGGAAGGGACAAGAGGGTCCTACCAACCTTGCTTTAGTGACGGATCACCCGCAGCCAAGAAACTTATCTTAGCCTAAGGGAGATCTAAGGGGGGGAGGCCAGCAATACTTGCCAGCTCCCAGAGCACCAAAGCAAGGAAGGTGTTGCTACTCCCAGGGAAAGAAACTTATCCTCCCCCGAGAACAGCAACAAGGACTAGTCTGGTAGATCACAAAAGAAGGAATCATATCCACAGAAACCTTCGGTAGTAACCTAAGGAGGCTAAGCCCCCTTTGTCTGTGTCAGGCCAGCGAGGGAGACTCTACCCCAAGCCAGACAAACACAGACTCAGACTAAAAAACTCTGTTGTTCTGTCCCTCTTTGAACCATACTACTGGAACAGGAAGGTACAGTAACACCCCAGTATAGTTTTATCGAAAATAAATTCGGAAAAAACCACTTAGGGATAAGCCCAAGGCTTAAACAGAGGGAAAGGGAATGCATACCTTCTCCGAAGAAAAGAAAGCAACCGGGGAGTATGATAAAGTATAATAAGGCTCCATAAGCAACTTAGCCTAGGCACCAACAGAATCGATTACCTAAATCACCGAAACTCACTCGTATACTATCTTGGAAATATTCCACACAGTCTTAAATGTATAAAACATAGCCTAAAGCTTCAATAAAATTTTTATTACACTTGGAAAAACCAAAATCATGCATGAAGTACTAGGACCAAACGACTAGGCTACATGGCCTAGCGTAGGCCAGAATGGCGAATACTTCGCCAAAATAATACTAAGCACGAAGGAAATCCTATGTAATGCTAAATAGCTAAAATTTATTAAAGCAAAACAACCGGGAATGTCGCTCTGACTAACTAAACTTATACCTAGCGAGCGACAGCGTCCAGGGCGCCTCCGGTATCAAAGATTAATCCTATTAATCACTCAAAAAATTTACCAAGAGCCTACATTTATACATAAAAGACATTATACTCAACTTATCAGAGGCCGACGAAGACGGAGAAGCCATGCAAAGTAGAAAAATCCAAAATTTGCGAGAAACACAGGAAAAAACACCGAGTTGTTAAGCTACGCAAAAAGGAATACAGATGGCGCCAGGATTGGCGCCAGGCACGCATACGAATCGGAGGATAGGGAAGCCTTGGGAGCGGCTCCCCTTTTTCTTTCCCGAATTCGTTTCTTGCCAATCGCCTCCTACGAGACGAAATCTCTGTCCAGGATGCAGTTTGCCATGTGGCGTGTCAAGAATACCTCCTCTGATATGTCGCGATATCCTTTTCACGAGGGATAATCGCTCCAGGAGTTAGAATTCTGGTACCTTAAGGTAAATTCTCTGGGAATATCGCCGTAGTTGTAATATACCCTAGGAAGCTACCCTATAGGAACTTCCATCAGGACGACATGGGTT
>NC_090731.1:49717797-49722797 GCF_036898095.1 Palaemon carinicauda
AAAATCCATCATTAAAAAGACACCTGAAAATCTAAATTGGAATCCTCTAATCCCCATATGCAGAAGCTATAACATCATAATATGAGATATCACATTATTGTTAATGATATCTCATGCTAAAAAAAAACATAACTGAGTGATATTGGCCTCACGATAAGACTGACTTAGATGATGTGTAATGTAGCAGCAAATTAAATGTGTTTTGGAAGTCATAATACCAAACATAATCACTAAATAATAACCATACGTAAAATATATAGTAAGAACGTACAACGTCAACTTTCCCAATTCAGAAAATATACCGTGGTGAAGCATAAGAGTAATAAATTCAGAAATGATATTGGGACGTCATGTATATTTATTAGTAATACTTGATGTAGTCTCACATGATAACTATATTAAAGTTTGATTTCTCATCCTATTTTTATCTAAATAGTAATTGGAAGAAATATTTTCTTAAAGATGTATACACACACACACACACACACACACACACACACACACACACACACACACACACACACACACATATATATATATATATATATATATATATATATATATATATATATATATATATATATATATATACGTATATAAATATATATACATGTATATATATACATATATATATATATATATACATATATATGTGTGTATATATATATATATATATATATATATATATATATATATATATATATATATATATATATATATATATATATATATATATATATATATGACTTCTTTTTAAATTGCTTGCGAGTTTGGGGAGTTCTCACGTTTCCTTCCAAGAATGAAATGTTGGCTAAAGCAGGTCATAGTTAATCACACTTGAAGACTTTCTTCCCTTATCAATAAATTTTGCTATTAGGATCTCATTGAAAGAGCAATATTATCATCTTTTTATTTATAAAGGTTATACGAGATAAGGTTGGAAAACATTTTTGCAAAGTTGAAGGTTGTTCAAGTGTGTAATAAAGATCAAATATATTTTTCGGGAACCTGCTTTTGTACAGAATATCATAATTAAAAAAAACACAATATTAGGGAGATTATAAGATGTCTATTTTTTCACAAAAGGAAATGATTCCATATCATTAAAATATATTCACAAGAAAACTCTGTAGGAATCCAATTTATTTATTAAGTTGTTGAGTCAGGATATATGTCTATATATTTGTCTATCTATCTATTTATCGTTCATATTTTATGCCTTATTATCATTCAAATACAAGTTTTCCCCCAACTGTGTCTAATGTTCTACATTATATTTATCTTTCCCTGGATCTATTAAAATATGTTCAGTTTATATATGATTTTAACATTGAAATAGTTATATTTATTTGTATTAACAAACCAATTCTGAACAATTGTTTTTTTATTCAACTCTGACACTAGTTTTGCGATATTTTAGTTAATTCTTTCACTAATTTTTTTTTATTACAAATTATATACCTTAAACACTTAACACCAATCATAGATCGACAATTATGTACAAAAAATGGTCTTTCCATTTGTTTATGTAAATCTAGTATAATTTTCGTATAAAATGATATTCCAATTAGATATTTTATATTGTCCATATTCTAAAAAAGAAAAAACTGCCCCCCCCCCCAACTCCATCCCTTTCTTTGGAGACTCATTCATCAGGATATATTTTTTGGATTTCACAATTTGTTTTGTTTGGTGTTCAACCTGAAATACTGAAAGTAATATATAATTACCAGTTCTCCATTTTAAGATAAATAAGTACCTGATGAAGCATTCGTGCGCAAAAAAAAAAAAGAAAGAAAAATCAAATTTAATCAGACAATTTCTTATTTCTAATAATGTGAGTTGAACCTCGTTACGTTTTAAATAAATATTCAAATACACATTTCTATTTAATTTTATGAATATCGTGAAATATTTCATTGAAAAATATTATATTTGTGAAATATAATCTATCCTTGATTTTGAGTTCATGTAGATCAATGTATTTTTTCTCATTCCTTTTCCATTATATAAAGAAATTCTTAATGTCATTATTGAGTATGCTTAAAAGAAAGAAAAAATATATGATTCCGCTAATGATTAAACAAATGTAAAAGAAGCAATCTTAATTACTTTACTTCGATGGCTACTTTTCCGGTCCCATACAGCAGCGGAACCCCACTCTCTACAGGACCTCCACTATCATTCTAAATTGTCCGTTCAGAGTATTTAACATTTCATATCGCGTACTATTCATTTACTGTTAAATCGTCACTGTTGTATGGCTGTTGAAATAAGAATGTCTTCAGATTCCTCTTGAAAGCCTTAATGTCTTCAATCATTCGAATGTTTCGTGGGAGCTTATTATATAATCTCAGGCCACATATTTAAAGGCTCTGGGGCCTAACGTAGACATAAATCTAGTTTCCAATAGTTTTAACCCATCTGTAACTATTCTCGTGTCGACACGATTTCTTGGCTGTACAATATATAGCAGTTCTCTTGAGTATTTCGGACGCCCGGTTCTGATAACTTGGTGGGTTATTGTATACATTTCAAATTTAATTCTCGCTTTAATCAGCAGCCAGAGTAAATCGATTAGTATAGGGGTGATCCTTTCTCTAGGTGGGACACCTTTTATAGTGGAGCAGCCAAAGTGTGATTTTGACTAGAATCATTCATTTGGTGATATAAGCATGAAATTTGGTGTGAATGTGCTATGTAGGTCATGTTTTAAGAAAAAAGTGCTAGCCATCAAGAATTCCAAGATGGCGGCCATTATTTCCAAGATGGCCGCCAGTTAATGGAAAAACAATGTTAAACCATAAAAGCGCTCAATGTTTCACATCATGGTGCAAAATTATTGATATATTTGCCTTCTTTGGTGCATCTCTGGTGAATAAGGTAGATTTCCTGCACAAATAAATACTATTTATACCCTTACAGCATCAAGAAGCATTAATAAACAGTCATAAATACCATTGCTTTCTGCCTATAAGTCCTCAGTTGATAAATAGAGTAGAAAATTAATAAATGTTAGTAAAAATTATAAATTAATAAAGTATAATAATAATAAATAGTAGATAAATAATTCATTGTTGCCCCTTAAAAGGACTGCTAATGCCGGGGTGGTGAAAACGATGAGCTCTTTTTATCTAAAAAATACCCCAACGGCTTGCGAACCACAAAGCCTCTGGCAGCCAAGTCCTAACCTAGCCTTCTCGTGGCAGGGGTGATATCGCAGATAGTGGTGGGGCGTAAGGCGGGTGATGGCACCTAAAAACCATTTAGCTCTGGGTAGATGAAGCTCAAAAGCCGAGCAAAGGCAATTCATCAAAGAGAAGGATAACTCCGAAAATAAACCAGCCTAGAAAATTAATTGGTTCAAGCCAGGACATACTGGTGACAGACACTGCTGAACAACTTAGCATGGGGTTCAATATCAGCTAAACCTCGGGTTTAGTATCCCAAATGCTATCTAATAAAGCCCCAGAGACATTAGATAGCCGCACCTGAATTGACAGGTTGTGCTAGCGCGGGAGACCCGAGCCAAGGATAGCAGGGGCATTCAGTGTTATCCAGATGGTGTACAGATGGGACGGGACTAATGATATTGGATGAACGATCGGGTTAGGTGTAGGGCAATAGCACGAACCTAACTGTATCCCATACAGAAAAGTGGTGAAAAGGTGGTAAAAGGATAAACCCTCGGCCTATAGCAAATTTGAAGTTTATATGATGGATGCAGGATCCAGGCGGATGACTGACTGGAGTAAATGTTGCCTTTGTCGGGAAGACAAAAGCAATGAAACGCTTATTTCACCACTTACTACATTCCAAAAGAAACAAGACTGTGCTGGATACAGTAACATTGCACAAAATGTACCACAGTTTCATGCCATAAACGATATGCCAATAGTGTTTAGTCCAGCAAGACTGGACAAAGGTGATGGCATAGAAGCCATACTGATACAAAATAAAGCAATGTATCACAATAGCTGTAGACTGTTATTCAATAACACTAAACTAGAAAGAGCACAGAAGAGGAGGAAGATTACCCCAAGCACATCAGGTGGTGCAGGTGAGTACTGTGGCAAGAGACAGAGGACCTCAGACCCTCCTAAAGTACAATGTTTCTTATGTGAAGAAGAAGACCAAATATCAAATTTAAGACGAGCGATGACGATGCAGCTAAATGAAAGACTGAACCAATGTGCCAAGACACTAAACCATGAGAGCTCCTTGCAAAGTTAAGTGCCGGTGACGTCGTTGCTCAAGAGATGATGTATCACCCACGATGCTTGGTGGAATTATACAATATGGAGAGAGCATATCTCAATACAATGAAGCAAAAGGAGGAAGGCAACAGACGAAGAAACGAATCATATCCTGTAGCATTCTCAGAACTTGTTTATACATCATGGATAGCAAAGTGACCAATACAGAATCAACAACAGTTGTATTTAGGCGGGCTGATCTAGCTGCACTATACAAGAGCCGATTAGAGCAACTAGGAGTGGACTCACCAGATGTCAACTCGACCAGGTTAAAAGAACAACTACTCAGAAGAATTCCTGATCTTGAAGCTCACAAGAAAGGGCGTGATGTCCTTTTAGCATTCAAAGAAGACGTAAGCACAGTTCTCTCAGATGCTAGCAAATATAGTGAAGCTATTTACCTTGCTAAAGCAGCGAATATCATCCGTCAAGAAATTCTTGACCACAAGACTAAATTCAGCACAGAGTTCACTGACCAGTCTATGGAAGAAGCTGTTCCTAAATCTCTACTACAGTTTGTGTGTAGCATTGAACATGGTGTAGACATCAGATCACATCTGACACATGGAGTAGTAAAATCAGATTTAGCTATTGCACAACTCCTGCAATACAACTGCTACTCGAAGTATAAGGAGGGATCAAAAGCACATACACATTCAAAAGACCGAGAAACACCATTTTCTGTATATATCGGGATGAAAGTGTTTGCTAAGACAAGGAAAAGGGAGCTGATTGACAAGCTTC
>NC_090731.1:49735297-49737797 GCF_036898095.1 Palaemon carinicauda
CCAATGTGCACTCTTTGGTAAATACTCTTTTCTGTTATAGACTTTTATCGTGTTTTCTTCTGTGGACGTGACCACGTTTCCATTAGAATGCTGATGTTCACCTGTTGGCTGACAACAGATCTACTATCTTCAGCCAAAGTTATGAGATGCGGAGAATGTCATTTGGGAGAGCACTATACTTCTGGAATTTCATCATCACCTATGTTCACCTGCCTCTCTTCAGTAGAGATTTCTTCACTTTTTTCCTTATCTAGGTTGATGTTTCAAAATCATTGCTAAGTCAACTGAAGCTATTACTCATAAGCACCTGTATCATTTGCTTCTTACGATCTCGCTCTCCACAGTAGCATGCCAATGTATGCCTCCTCACACTTCCTCACTTACATCCCTACATCTTCCACCAAAAACTATGTCAGTATCTAGCATAGTATCAATACTGTTTGCAAGATTTAAGCATTTGACCCCAAACATTTTGGGAGCTTCTAACCACTTTCGCCAAAATTAAAATTGTCCTTTGTAAAAAAAACCCTCAACATCATACTCATACAGACAGTACCAGATCAATGACCTTCCAAAATCACTGAACTCACTACCTCCTTTTAAGTTGTTAAACTATTTTAGACACTTGACTTCCTGAGGAGGTGTTATAAGGTACCCAGAAACTCTGAGGACATCTCCAATATTTCCATCACTCGCATTACAACTTTTGAGCAATTTTTTGCTGGCCCTTGCAATCAAGTGGCTACATTTTAACGGTTCGTGGAGGGCAACCTAGAGGACATTCCATTTTGCGCATATTACTTCGATGACCTACTGATATTCCACCCTCCCCCTACAAAAGAGGACATCTACATTTCTTAGAATTATCATGCTGAACTGTCTACTGCACATCATTCTTGTAGTGAGGTACAACAAGTTTACCTTTGGTGTTAAGGAACTGAGCTTTTTGGGTCATTGCATCATTCTGGGAGGCATTTTCATCTCCCTAAAAAGATTTCATCCGTATAGAAGATCTCCATGTACTTGGTCGTCAAAACACTGGAGAAGTTTCTAGCCAAGATGGACTGCTATCATTGGTTCTTGCCAACCATTGTCGACACTATTTGTCTCCTCCCCAAAATTTCTCAAGAAAGAGCTAAAACACCTGAAGAAGGGCCCCCTTCTTTAACACAAAGAAACCCCAATGTATGCTGCTGCTCTCACCTTTCCCATGATAGCTGCATCCATCACTCCTAATATCTAATGATGAAAGTGATATAGCAATAGGGACAGTACTCGAACAAATAATTCATCGATTGGCGTGCCCATTAGCCTTTTGCCATAGATAACTTTCCGAGGTAGAATCAAGCTTCGATTGTGAACTACTGGCGGTGTGTTTGGCTGTACGTTACCTCCTCTACTACTTAGATAAGACATCCTTTGTCCTTTGCAGAGACCAGATATAATTTTCGTATGATTTCAGTTGATAGTACGATGACTGGTTCACTCATTAATAGTGACATTTTTTTCTGCCATTTCTGAAGAAACCAAACCATGCAAGACATAATTGATAAAATGAATCCTTTCTCTGACGGATTTTCAAAAAAATCATTGGATGCAGTCCACCCGGAAACGGATTACAAAGACCTTGGCTGAAGCCTAATGTGAGGACCTCAAGTACCAAACTTGCAGAACATACTACCAGTTTCTTCATTAGGAAGATGTCACTATATGTGACTCAAGTACCACCCTGCAATTGCAACATCTCTATGCCTACTCGTAAGCCCGACGTTTGGACAACTTTCTCCATGTCCGTCATGTGTTTCAATTGATTCAAAGGCACTCAAATTCTTTTTGCTTATCTATTGCATAGCTACTGAAGTCGGGGGATATATGGCATGGCATTAGGAAAGATACCAAGGATTTGGTCCATGCCTGCACTACTTATGAAACTTCAAAAGCGCATCGACCCAAAAATGTGGGTGTGGGCACTTCTATGAGCCTCATCGTTATTTTACCTTACCTTGTTATCGTTTAAACCTACCAACGTAACAAACACACCGATACCTTTTCAATATCATTGATTGCTCAATTGTAGACACCATTAAGGAGTCTTCTTGCTATTACCATACATTAGACTAATGCTTACAACGTTGCCTCCGACAGAATAAAATGAAAAAGGAGCTATCATTGAAAACTCGAATAGTCAAGAGTTATTAGAATATCTTATTTTCAACCTAATCTATGGTAAAGATTGAAGTACATTCAGTACAAAACAGCTAATCCTTTTAATGATTGAAAATTTAAAATAATTTGGTTAAAGTGAACAGTACCAAAAGAAGGATCTTTTTTTATCATTATATATGCTACATTATATAACTTGCAATAAACTTATATTCCACTTCATTGTTAGAATATATTTCCTTCACAATACACTATTAAACGATTTATACTCTTAAATAAAGGGAACCTTACATAAATACTATGTTCTATATATTCCTAAAGGGTAAAAAAATGCTAT
>NC_090731.1:49742797-49747797 GCF_036898095.1 Palaemon carinicauda
CTGCCGGCTGGCATCGGTCTTGTACCTTTGCCGGCCGGCTTATGTCAGCCCTTGTCTGCCGGTCACCAAGAGTGTGGCCGGCAGCTGGGTACTACCTTGTGTAGTTGCTGGCCGGCAGCCATTGCCGGTCAAAATTGGCTGTTACCGGCCGGCAGTTGCTGCCGACCGGCACATGCATTTGAACCAGAGTGCGGCCGCCTTATAGCTGTTAAGTAGTATACTTTAAATCTAGTTTTGGTGACTTGCCGGCCGGCACGCATCCCCCTATACTGTACTAGTATTCTTCAGTATAACATATACAGTAAGAAGAAAACTATGGTAAGGGTTTTGGTACAGCACTGTGTCTTCTAACACTATTGTGTTTTCTCGCACATCCCTTTGCTGTTGCCCTACAGATAGGAGAGTGAGTTCTTTCCTGTCTATTATTCAGGATTTTAAAATTATTGCTTAGGTGTGAGCTCCACCTGTTTCCTCTGGAAACCTTGCATTGGTTACTCTAGAAGAGATTAACCATTTGATTTTATTATCTGGAAGGCTGCAACAATAGGTTGTGAGGGAAACACAAGTGTGTGTCTTTCCTTTCTGAATTGTTATGCTATACTATGCATATCCAGTGATACATAGTTCACTTGATACTCATGGAAATTTCTTCTCTTTACAGAAGGACACTCCGAAGTGGGGAAGTGCTTTCTGCAACGTCCGCAGCAAGATCCTCTGCGGACATGAGTTTTGTAGGAGACACGCAGCATACGCTGTCTCCAAGGATGATCTCCGGTATTGGGACCCTCAGGTATGTACTGTGTGCACTAACCTCATTACTGAGACCTTTAATTCCCCTAGGATAGAGGAATCAAGGGATATAGCTAGGAAGAAGCTTCGTACCTGGGTAAGGGGCTTCCAAAAGAACACTTCTGGCCCTTATCTTCCAAGTGAGAAGATGAGGGCGTATCTTTTCCCTAAGGCATCAGCTGATGCAGTGATTCCCCAGCCTCAAGAAGAGATCCCCTAAGTTCAGATCCAGGTGGATGCTGAAGTCGCGGTCGCGATGCAAGACATCCAGTTAGATGACAGGATGTCTGATGTGGACGGGTGTCGGGAGGAAGACCTCCTGGCAGAAGCCCAGGATGAAGTTCAAGCCCCAGACGTTGTAGAGGTAGACGTCGACGAGGTGTCGGCTACTCCGGTTCAGATTCCGGAGCCTATTCCCTCTACATCGGCCGGTCTCCCAGTAGAGCTAGGACAGGCCCTCTCTTCTATTGTTGGAATGATCCAACAAATGCAGAAGGAGAATCAGGAGAAGGCGGCTGCAATGGAACTACGAATGCAGTGCCTTGCAGAATCACATGGGCCCCAGAAAAAGCTCAATTTGAAAGACCTTCCCTTGTGCTCAGATGCTAACCCATGGAGGTATGCTGAGCACATGCCGATGACGACTGGAAAGATCGTCATCTCGGATAAGCTGGGCTCAGTTCCCCTGTAGGAGGTGGAATTCTGGCCCAGCAAGGCATCATATCCGGACTGTTATGTCCGGCTGAGGAAGGAACCAGCTTCAAAGGAGGAGACAGAGCCGAAGGAGGTCATAGTGATGGACCATGCTAAGGCTCAAGCTCTACTTTCATCCTTGATGAAAGAGAGGGGCTTCTCTAACTCAAAGGTAGCCGCATTGAATAGGAAGCTCCCTTCCTTTGTGTCCTCGCCTACTAGAGCCTTCCCCTTTTTACAGAAAGGGTTTCTGGCTGTACTAAGAGCAGTCGAGGCCGGCAAGTCTTGCCCCTCCCTAGAGCAGTGTAAACCCTTGTCGCCGGCCCTGCCTATGGACCACAAAGACTGGAAGGACGTCCATCTTACGTTCTCAGTTGGAAAGTTGGAGGCTGATATTGCCGGACGTCAGTTCGGCAAGGACCTCCCTAAGCTGTCTGACTTTCTTTTGCGAAGAGAGTTCGATACAAAAGAAAGACTGACTGCCTCAATGTCTCTTCAGACTACTCTCGAGACGATGGCAAGTGACCCCAAGGTCCATGAAATGTTCATGGTAGTGGCCAAGTCTCATCTGGCCACAGTGACGAAGGACCTTTATGGTTTCGTCAAGGCAAGGAGAGCTTGTAGGGAGTTCGTGTTTACCTCGGCTACGGTGAGGCACGAGCCAAAGAAACTAATCTCCTCCAACATTTGGGGAAAAGACCTTTTCCCTACCGACTTGGTCAAAGAAGTTGTTGATAAGGCCGCCTTGGAGAATAGAAACCTTCTCCAGAAGTGGGGCCTGGCTATCAAAAGAAAGTCTTCCCCGGATGAGGGTCCTCAACCAAAGAGGAAGACTATGAGGACTAGGCTACCGTCTCGGCCAGCCAAGCCTCTTAGACAGCAACAGCAACTGCAATTGCCATTGCCCCCAGTGCCCCAGATCGTGGCACAAACCCCGACCACTTTTCAGTGGGTACCCCAGTCCACGGCATTCACCCCAGCGTTCGAAGGGCAGTCTACTTCCTTTCGAGCAAAGCCTAGAGGAGCAGCCAGAGGCTCGTCTAGACGCCCCTCAAGGGGAAGGGGATTCAGGGGTGGTCGTGATCAGGAAGGCAAGACCTCAGGACGGCAGTCCAAGTGAGGTGATACCGGTAGGAGGGAGACTTCTGAAATTTCGGGATCGGTGGACCTTCGATCCCTGGGCCCACAGCCTACTGAAGAATGGACTGGGCGGGAGCTGGTACAGCACTCCACCCCCGTGCCTTCGGTTTTTCCAACACTCCACCCCCGTTATGGAGGAGTACGTTCAAGAACTGTTGGAGAAAAAAGGTGATCCGAAGGGTGAAGCCCATCAATTTTTAAGGGAGGCTTTTTTGTGTTCCCAAGAAAGACTCGGAAAAGCTGAATCATTCTGGACTTGTCGCCACTCAACAAGTTCATAGTGAATTGCAAATTCAAAATGCTAACACTGCAACACATAAGGTCCTTACTGCCCAAGAGGGCATATTCCGTCTCTATAGACTTGTCAGACGCCTATTGGCATATTCCAATTAGCCATCGACTCTCCCCCTACCTAGGGTTCAGGCTACAACGAAGACTATACGCCTTCGGAGCCATGCCATTCGGGCTAAACATAGCCCCAAGGATTTCTACGAAGCTTGGGAGCGTAGCTCTCAAACAATTACGCCTAAAGGGAATTCAGGTAGTAGCCTACCTGGACGACTGGTTGGTGTGGGCAGCATCCGAGATAGAATGCTTGCAAGCTTCCAGTCAAGTGATCCAGTTCCTAGAGTACCTAGGCTTCAAGATCAACAGAAAAAGTCTCGACTTTCTCCATCTCAAAAGTTCCAGTGGCTGTGAATCCACTAGGACCTTTTGTCACACCGTTTCTCCATCCCGGCGAAGAAAAGGAAGGAGATAGCGGGTTCTGTCAAGAGACTTCTAGATTCCGAAAGGATATCAAGACGCGAGCAGGAGAGGGTACTGCGCTCTCTCCAGTTTGCTTCGGTGACAGACCCAGTGCTAAGAGCACAGCTAAAGGATGCAATCGGAGTTTGGAGAAGTTATGCATCAAATGCGCGAAGAGATCAGAGAAGACCAGCAGCTTCGGCTAAGTACTCTTCTCAGGCCTTGGTCCCAAGCCAGACATCCAAAGAAGTTGGTTCTTCTTCAGCCACCTCCCCCGTCCGTGACGATTCACTCAGACGCCTCGAAGGAGGGATGGGGAGGTCACTCTCATCGGAAAAAAGTCCAGGGGACTTGGTCCAAGCTATTCAAGACCTTTCACATAAAACTTTCTAGAAGCTAGGGCAGTGCTCCTTACCTTAAAGAAAGTCTCCCCGCGTCACTCGATCCACAAAAGGTTGGTGATAGAAAGCGAGGTAGTTGTGAGATACTTGAATCGACAAGGATCGAGGTCACCACCTCTCAACCAGGTGATGTTGGCCATCTTCCGATTGGCGGAAAAGAAGAAGTGGTACCTGTCGGCAGTTCACCTTCAAGGAGTCTGCAATGTGACAGCGGACGCTCTATCCAGGTTCACACCAATAGAGTCGGAATGGTCCTTAGACGCAGGATCATTCTCCTTCATTCTGAATCAGTCCCAGAACTGCAGATAGACCTCTTTGCGACGAAAGACAACAAGAAGTTGCCCCTGTACGTGCCCCGTACGAGGACCCCTTAGCGGAAGCAGTGGACGCGATGTCCCTCGACTGGAACAGATGGTCCAAGATTTATCTGTTCCCCCCTCACAACCTTCTGTTGAGGGTCCTCAACAAACTGAGATCCTTCAAGGGGTAGTGGCAATAGTGGCCCACAAGTGGCCGAACAGCGTGTGGTTCCTCCTGGCATCGGAACTGTAGCTGAAGTTTGTACCACTACCACATCCAGTTCTGACCCAGCGAGTCCAGAAGTCAACTGTGTGCGCTTCATTACAGAAAACCCGGACCCTGCAGCCCATGATTTTCTCTCCCTAGCGATAAGAAAGCGTTTCGGGATTTCGAAAGCCAGCATAGACTTCCTTGAGGAATATAAGTGCAAATCTACTAGAAGGCAATATGAGTCATCTTGGAGAAAATGGGTGGCCTTTTGTCAAGGCGAAGAATTCGCAGGAGATCTTGACAGACTTCTGCTTATTTTTCTTCTCCACCTCCATGGTCAAGGATTGGTAGCTAACACGATTTCAGTGTGTAAGTCTGCTTTGACAAGACCCATTCTATATGCCTTCCAGGTCGACCTAAGTAACAAGATCTTTAATAAAGTCCCGAAAGCCTGTGCTAGGCTCAGACCTTCAGCACCTCCAAAGCCCATTTCATGGTCTTTAGACAAGTTCTTCATTTCGCTTCTCTGTTGAGCAATGAAGAGTGTGTGTTAAAGGATTTGACACAAAAAGTTATTTTCCTATTTTGCACTCGCGTCTGGGGCCAGGGTTAGTGAGATTGTAGCCTCTCGAGAGAGGCAGGTCATGTTCAGTTCCTGGATGGGGGAGAACTGAACCTGTTTCCGGATCCTACGTTTCTCGCCAAGAATGAGTTACCCAC
>NC_090731.1:49755297-49757797 GCF_036898095.1 Palaemon carinicauda
CACCGAAGCGCGGCGCAATTAACAGCGATATGGAACATAGTGAAACATATGACACATTTTCATAGTCTGTACCAACCGTTTGTCACACGATCGTACATAGTATTGACATTTATTTTTTTGTATCTATTATGCTAGTATCTTCGCTCTTCCCTCGCACTGATAAGAACCTGAAATAACATGTAAGGTTTTCTCACTGTTACCTGTTAACCGGTGAGCTTTTCGGTTGAACATGAAATTGGATGTTATGTTTAGTATGCCCTTTTTGCCTGGAGTTCATGTATATATAAACAAGTGTTCTTTAATAAAGTTTACTCAGTTGCTTTCTTCCTGCCTGTGAGTCACAACCTTCTTTCGGCCCGTCACTTTGGTGACCCCGGAAGTCGACTAGCTCTTCCTGCCTTCCACCCCCCAATGCCCCTCTGTCATTGGTACTATGGCAGACTCAATGGAAGTTGGTGCTGCCCCATTGAAACTTTCGTCGTTCCCCAGCGGAGAGGCATTTGCTTGGTTTCAGCGCCCAGAAGTCCAGTTTCGCATCAAGGATGTGACTCGCTTAACCACCAGAGTAGATTATGTTCTCACGGCGATAACCGAGGAAACCTTCCCGGAAATATCCGACTGGCTTTGTGAATAAGGGGACACAACAATAGCTTATGACGCCCTCAAAACATACCTTCTGCAGCAGTGCTCGCCGTTGTCAGCCGCCCGCATGGTGCCAGCTCCCTGTATAGCAAAGCTTTTTTAGCTCTCTCAAAAACCATTGGGGGACCAAAGGGCTTCGCTCACCCTTAGGGAAATGACCAGTATCGCTCGCTTGCAAAATGCCACAGACGGCTCCACTCGTGAGGTGAACCTACTTCGTGCCATTTGGATACTCCGTTTACCCAAACCTGTACGCGCAGACATACTTGATGTCGATAGTTTACCTATAAAGGACTTGATGACTAAAGCCGATGCCCTTGTGGACAGCCACTTCACGACCTTCAAGCCCTCCATCAACGCCTCCACTCCTGACAAAGAGGACGCCTATTCAACGTCAACCAAAGCTGACGTGAATGCCGTATGACATACACGCCTACCCCGTGACTTGCTGAAGCAGTGATAAAGCTCCGCACCACCTACCACTCGCTCACGCCCAAACTAACGACTTCTACAGCCACTTACTGCCTCTCATCGGCCGAAGTTTTGCTACTATCACAAGAGATTCGGGGCAGCCGCGAAGAAATGTGCCAAGAATTGTCAGTGGCCATAAAACATGTAAGTAGGCCATCGCTCGTGGTGGAGGCCTCCTGTGTTTCTAATCTTTTCATTTTACAAGATAGAGGAAAGGGCGTGCGATTTTCGGTAGACATGGGTGCTTGTCATTCTCTTCTGCCAAGGGAACTCTACAAAACATGACATAGTCTATATACGTCTGCCGACGATCGCCTGGTAGCTGCCAACGGATCTGCGATACTAACTTATGGTTACAAGGACCTCTCATTATCGTTTGGATATGGTATATTTAATTGGAGGTTTCTCGTTGCTGACGTCACATTGTCAATCCTCGGTGTGGATTTCCTCTCTCATATCTGCCTTCTGGTCGATGTCGCCCACCGACGATTGGTCTACGGAGACTCATACTTATTAACACCTCTTAAACCTGCTGTCTCCAATATCGCTTTCCACATCAGCGCACCCAAGGATGCCTACGCCCACCTCCTTATGTCGTACCCGGAGGTTTTCTGTCCAGAACTTAGCCAAATGCCCACGACTATTGCCAAGCACTGTATTTATCACCATATCAAGAAAACCGGACCTCTAGTCTTCGCAAAATTCATACGTCTGGTACCGGAACAATTGGCAGCCACCAAACAGACGTTCGCCGACGACACCCTCCGTCCGTGCGGGGATTACAGGCGCCTGAATATGTAAACAGTTCCGGATCACAACCCAAACATCGCCGTCGTCACCTCCTACCTGCAAAAAACGAAGATTTTCTCCATTATTGACCTTCTGAAGGGGTATTATCAGGTGCCTATGAACCCAGAAGACATCCCAAGAGCACCATCACCACTCCGTTTAGTATATACACCTTTAATTACTCCTGTTTAGGCCTTCGTAATGCTGGGGCCACTTTTCAACGTCTCATGGATGGCATTTTAGGGGACCTCCCCTTTTGTGTGTGTTATGTGGACGACATACTTGTGCTCTCTTCCTCAAAAGAGGAACACCTCCGTCACCTGCGCATCGTCCTCAACCGGCTGCAAAAAAATGGCCCTGTAGTCCAGTACAACAAGTGTACCTTTAGCGCCAACGAAGTATCATTTTTAGGGCACCGCATCACTCCTGAAGGTAGCAGCCATTCAGAACTTTCCCACACCCTTGACTGTCAAAGCTCTGCAGGAATTCCTGGGCATGATCAGCTATTATCACCGTTTTCTGCCTGCCATTGTATCAACTATTGCTTCCCTCTACGCCTCCTTCAAGGCGGCAAGCTAAAGGACCTGAAGTGGGGTCC
>NC_090731.1:49762797-49775297 GCF_036898095.1 Palaemon carinicauda
CAATTCCTGGACTAGGCCTGAGCCCACAGGAAGTCCACATCCAAAACCAGGCAACAAAAGGCTGAAAAGCTCAGAAACACCGTGGGTTGCAGTTCCTTATCAAACTACCCCAAAGGTAAATACAAAGATCCAAGATGAGGTAATCCAAAGTATCAAAATAACAGCTGTAGTAAAAAGGTGTGGGAGGCATCAAAGTCTAGCCCAAAATGTCTTTTATCCCTGTCTCCTGGCGAGGAAGAAAACATTCTCCCCATGACGAAAGCATGAACACAATGACAAAGCAACTGCTAGTTGAACTCCATAATCCTTAGCAGCTTTATAAAGGATATAACAGGTGGCGTTAGTAATACATAAGGATATTCATACTACAATAATGGAGAGGAGGAGAACAAATGTCTCTGGCAACACCGCCTCGTCATAACTTAAAATTTATGATTATTACGGTAATACCCAATACCTTCCTCCCCGAAGAAAATTTTTTTTGGCACCATTATACAACAAACAACATATAAATTTTTCTTTTTTTAGATAGGAGCCCTGAGAAAAAAATAAAACATGCTAAAGACTTTTTTAGTTAGATACAAAGAATTCATAAACAACAATGATAAACCCCCCAAACAGAATGCAAGTTAGTCATAACACACAAACCAAATTTGCAACACTAACCAAAGAGTTCATAACAAAAATGACAATCACCTGAAATAAAACTACCGTTAGCCTGAAGCCTAACATACCAACCCGATTTGAGAAAACGAACTGGGCAGCTCATGAGGAGGGGTAGGCAAAACATGTTTAATTAGACCTGGATAAGGCATCAGGACTCCTATTTTTAGATCCTTTCACATGTTTAATTACTAGATTAGACTCCTGTAGAAAAAACGCCCATCGGTAAATCCTTTGGATAGCACCTTTCATTCATTCGATGAACACCAACGGGTTGTTATCCGTCCAGATTTCCACTAGAAAAGAAAAATTAGTTACATAGGGTCTAAAATACCTCAAACATCGGACCAAAGAGAGAGCTTCTTTTTCAATTTTCGAATACCGCCTCTCAGCTGCCAACATCTTTTTGCTGAAGTAAGACACTGGATGAACTTAACCATGTTCTTTCCGCTGGAAAAGAACTCCTCCTATACCCACGTCACTAGCATCAAAAGCAATGATAAATGGCTTCTGATAATCGGGGTAGTTAAAATAGGTTTATGCATCAATATCGACTTTATTTGATTAAAAGCTCTCTCACTTTGATCAGACAATAAGAATTTTTTCCCTTTTCTATCATACTAGTAAGAGGCTGAGTCAGATCAGAGTAATTATGAACAAAGCGGTGGTAATACCCTGTCATGACCAACATGTCTTTTCAAACTTACAATAGCCTCGAGGTTAGCTTGCTTTGGAGCCACCTGACCCAAACTAACCTCGTGACCTAAATAACAAACCTTGGCCTTCCCTATTTCACACTTGGCCAAATTAATTACAAGGCCAGCATGCCTTAGAGCTTCAAGAATCTTACGAAGCCTTACTATATGGGTATGCCAGTCATCACTATAAATCACCAAATCATCAATATAAATTTCAGTTCCTTCCAGACCGCAAATAACCTTATTCATTAGCCTCTGAAGTGAACAAGCTGCATTCTTCTTGCCAAAGGACATAACTATACATTCGTAAAGTCCGAAAGGGGTGCCAGAGGCAGATATCTCACGCGCACGATCGAACAAAGGAACCTGCCAGTAACCTTTCAACCAATCTAATTTACTTATAAACTTGGCAGGCCCTATCCGATCCAGCAGTCATCAAAATAGGGTAATGGAAACGAATCCTCTTTGGTGTGGGCATTCACCTTCCGATAATCCACACACATATGAAATTTACCATCTCCCTTTTTTACTAGTACTACAGGAGAACTCCAGGGACTCACTGATGGCTAAATAAGGTCATGCATCAACATATAATTAATCTCCTTATGGACCAAATCCAATTTTACCGGATTCAGACGGTAAGGACTCTGTTTACCAGGGGGAGCTCCCCCACATCAAAATCATGGCTCAAAATCTTGGTTCTACCTGGGCATCCTAAAACAGTTCTGGAAAATAATGGATGAACTTCAGCACTTCTGTCCTTTAGTTAATATCTAAATGATCTAAATTACCAGTCAATAATTCTAAATTTTGCATATTTTCCCCTAATGCATCCTAGGTGACCTAACACTAAATCATCGGACTCCACCGGAGGTACATCTATTACCACTAACACCGGTTCAAATATGGTTTCGAACGATTAATATGAAAAATTTTACGTGTACGACTCGAACCAGGAGACTCCACCTCATAGTTAAACTCGGACAACTTCCTCAGAACCTTCCAAGGACCCTTATACTTCAGTTCGAGAAAACAGTCTGGTTTCATAATAAGTACTAATACTAATTCACCAGGTTCGGATGAACGAACCTTAACCTTTTTTAAAAAAAATTCCTTCATTTGGGATTGCGATTGTTTCAAATTATCCCTAGCAAACTTCCATGCACTCAACATCCTAGACCTTAAGTCTTCCTCTAATCCTCCAACTAAAGCTTCCCCCTTTTGGCTGGATTTTAACACTTCAAACATAATTTCCAATGGTCCTCAAACTTTGTGCTCAAATACCAACTCAAAAGGAGCTACACCTGTGGAAGAATTAGGTTGACTTCTAATGGCGAGGAGGGCAAAAGGAAGGGCTTTGTCCCTCTCGCTACCAGAGTCATAACAATCTTTTTTTAGTACTGATTTTAGGGTTTGATGAAACCTTTCCACCAAACCCTGACTCTCCCGATGATAAGTTACGCTGGTATGATGCTGAATGGCCAATTCAGTACAACTACCCCAAAATAGCTTACTCGTGAAATTCATCCCACAGTCGGTCTGAATTACACGAGGGAGACCATACCTACAAAAGAGGTCAAATAATTTTTCAAAAACAATTGTAGAAATAATACGTCTCATAGGTATAGCTTCAGGAAAACAAGATGCTCTATCCATAATAGTTAATAAATATACAAAACCCATTTTAGTCTTGGGTGGACCAACCACATATATAACCAACAGTGAAAAAGTTTCACCTATGGCCGGTATAGGATGCAACGGTGCTTTACGAATACACTGGTTCGGCTTCCCCATGACTTGACAAGTTTCACACTCTTGGGTAAACTGTTTTACACTCATTTTCATTCCAGGCCACCAGAAATATCTAGGCAAACTGGAAAGTTTTCAACATTCCCAAATGACCTGAAAATAAATTTGTGTAAGCCAATTCCAACATAGACTTTCTGAAATGAACTGGCAAAACTATCTGTTCAATACAAACAACTTTATTTGCCTTACCAGTGGCGGGACGGCTAAACCTGTATAATAGACTTTCTACAATCCCAAACCTAGACTTAGTTAGATCAGCTTGGTCAAAGTTAAAAGGATGAACTACATCATTTCCACTACTTTCTACTGACCCAGGCCTTCTACATCTAACTGTAAACTATTTAATAATAAGTCATCATCATTATCTCCACCAAGCAAATTAGCAGCTCTTGCTGCGGACCGAATAGTTATTGCTACAGAACATACAATAACCGACAATATGGGGAACAGCTCCCGACCTTCCCAATCCAGCATGTCATTCCCCAGGATACCATTTATTCCAGGGATATGCAAACTATTCACCACAGCCAATTCCGTTATTAGACTGTATCCTGGAAAGGACAAGTGGACATTAACCAATGGAGCCAACACAACTGAGTCTGGGAAACTTCCCAACACTACAAAATTCCCTGTATGATTGATATCACTACTTGAAGTAGTTTTATACAACCAACGGCCGGGCAGAACCGGTGTCCCTAAGATCCTTAACCTGGACAACACGGTTATCATAAATTAACTTACTAGGCCATGCATATTTGTCAAACTTAAGTCATGCTTGAGCATTAGGAACATTCTAAACATTGCTTATTACACTACTACTGTCTACTACAGATCTGTCTACAGTAATACAATCTACATTAGACCTATCAGGAATTATAGCTATAGGACTTCGACCATTACGTTCCAGGTAACGTTGACGAGTATGGCATTGGCTTTGGAAATGCCCTGGCTTGTTACAGCAATAGTAAGTTCCTTGATGAGCTGAATCTCTGTTTTCCTGATTATTAGGCCCAGTATTACCTAAATTAGGGTAACTTCTATTAACAAAAACTGTAGGGGTAGGAGACACTCCTTGAACTTTACTCATATCCCTACCACCTGAAAAGGAATTAGGATTAACATTATTTTTAGGGATATGGGGACTTGACAAAGAGGTATCTCCTCTCCCACCACCCCTGGTTGTGCGAACCGAAGGGTTATTTGACATTTCATAGCTAAATCTACCGCTACCAGACCAAAGCATCAACTCATACTCATTGTCTAAATGAGCGGCATTACTTGACCTACTAGCCTTTATCTCCTCCAGGTGTACCCTCAGCTTCCTGCTACAGGCTTTCTTAACCTCTTCAAGGAGCAGCAGCTCGTGCAACGCAGCGAAAGTAACCACCTGCTGACTCTTTAACCAGTCGTCGAACTGTTCCTCCTTTATGCGGGCAAACTCGACAAAGGACTGTGCCAGGTGTTTATTAAAATTACAAAACCTGAGGCGATAGGCCTTTGGGACTAGATCAGATTTGACCTGGAACAACTATACTCAGCTTCGAGCTTTTGCTCAGAGAGTTTATGCCTCAACTGAAAAGGAGTACAATTTAATCATAAAAGAGACACTCTCTGGTACAACTCAGGAACATAAATGGTGGTCTACCCTTAAATCTGTACTCTATGGTGTAGATGTAACAGTTACTCCTTTACTTAAACCAGATGGCTCAGTCACTCACTGTCCAAAGGAAAAGGCAACCCATTTGGCTGATTTTTTTGACAGTAAACAGAGTAATGAAAAACTTGAACTTCCTCATTCCTGTTTTCCTGAGGCTAAACTAACTTGTTTAGCTTTTCGATCTCGTGAGATTAAAGCTCTGTTGATGGACCTTGATGCTTATGGAGGTGTAGACCCAAATGGTATTTTTCCTTTGTTTTTTATAAAGACCGCAGATTTCTTAGCTCCAAAGTTAGCTGTTATTTTGTGCAAGTTAGCAAGAAGGGGAGCTTTTAGCACTTGTTGGAGAATTGGTAATGTTACTCCTCTATGTAAATGAGTTTGTAGTAGCTCAAGTCCAACTGATTACCGCCCAATTTCCATAACTCTCATATTATCTGAAGTTTTGGAACGTCGTCTGGCAAAACGTCTTAATAGGTTTGTTGAAGGTAATCATCTATTCCCTAGTTTGCAATTTGGTTTTCGTAAAGGCCTTGGAGCATGTGATGCCCTTCTTACAATCTCCAATGCAGTACTGAAATCCCTTGATTGTGGTCGGGAAGTTCGTATGATTGGCCTTGATTTTAGTGCTGCCTTTGACCGTGTTAATCATGAGGCCCTTGTTTTCACACTGAAACAGTTGGGAGTGGGTAGGTCATTTCTTAGCATTATTATTGATTTTTTAAGTAGTAGATCTCAGAGAGTTGTTGATGGGCACCATAGTGATTATAGGAATGTGATATCCGGTGTTCCACAGTGTAGTGTTCTTGGCCCATTACTTTTCATACTATATACACATGACATGTGGTTTGGCCTAGAAAATAAGCTTGTTGCATATACGGATGATGCTACTCTCTTTGCATCAATTCCATCCCCTGAATGTAGATCTGGGGTTGGTGAATCCCTTGATAGAGATTTAGCTAAAATTAGTGCATGGTGCAAATTATGGGGTATGAAGTTAAATCCTAACAAAACTCAAAGTATAATTGTAAGTAGGTCAAGGATGGTGGCTCCTCAACACCCGGATCTCAGTATTGATAATGTTTCTTTAAATCTGTATGACTCTTTCCAAATTTTCGGTGTGATTCTCAACAGCAAATTTACTTTTGAGAAACATATAAGGTCTGTGTCTTCTTCAATTGCACAAAAAACTGGCTTATTGAGAAAGTCTTTTAAGATATTCGGTGATCAATCTATTTTGAAGAAGTGTTTTAATTCTTTTATTCTACCTTGTTTTGAGTATTGTTCTCCTGTCTGGTCTTCAGCTGCTGATTCTCATCTTAATTTGTTGGACAGAAACTTACGGTCAATTAAATTTCTTATTCCTGATCTAGATATTAACATCTGGCACCGTCGTTTAATTAGTTCATTATGCATGTTACATAAGATTTTTCATAACTCTGACCATCCTTTACATTCAGATCTCCCTGGACAATTCTCTCTGTTCTTAATACTAGGCAGGCAGTTAATTCTAATAGCCAGGCCTTCTCCATCATAAGACTCAATACTACGAATAACTCTAGAAGTTTTATTCCAGCTGTTAGCAAGTTGTGGAATGATCTTCCTAATCGGGTTGTTGAATAAGTAGAACTTCAAAAGTTCAAAGTTGGAGCAAATGCTTTTTTATTGATCAGGCAGACATGAGTCATTTTATAGTTTATATATGACATATTTGTTTTTGACGTTGTTAATAGTTTATGTATGACATATCTCTTTTGACATTATTTTTTTTAGAATGGTTTATTGTTAATTTGTTCACATCAGTTATTTATTTCCTTATTTCCTTTCCTCACTGGGCTATTTTTCCCTATTGGAGCCCCTGGGCTTATAGCATCTTGCTTTTCCAATTAGGGTTGTAGCTTGGATAGTAATAATAATAATAATAATAATAATAATAATATGCTTTTAACACCAAGCTCTTAACTTTATGATAGTCCCGTGCTACTCCCTCCTCTAAGGCATTATATACCCAAATTGCCTTGCCAACTAATATACTCTGTATAAGAACGGACCACATCTCTGTGGGCTAACACAATCGGGTAGCCATAAGCTCAAATGCCTTAAAGAACTCAAGGATGTATTTGTCATCAAACATTGGCACTAATTTAAATGTTGCCCCTAAATTAAATTATTCCTCCAGCCTTACCCTTGGTGAACTAGCCCAATTACCACTCTGCAGCCTAGCTATTTCCCTCTTTATATTTGCCATCTCCCTCTCATGACGCCAATTTTCTCAACTCTATATGCTTACTTATCAATTTAAACTCTTGGTCTGCCTCAGACTCATCCAAAGCATTAGAAGGCAGGACGGGTTCTGCGGGTACATTGGAAAAGGGCAAAATCGGATTATTAGACACCGGCAGATGCTTCAAACAATCAGCCTGTTGGCGTGCACGTGTGCAAGACTGCTGGCGCGCGTGCGGAAAACTATTGGTGTGCGTGCAAGACTATTGACACGCGCGATAGACTGTTGGGGCGTGCTTGCAAGACTATTGGTGTGTGTGCGCGGAACACCATAGGCGCCTGCGGGCGTTCAGACTATTGACTCGTGCGCTGGATACCATTGCTGTTGGTGTGCGCACAGAAGACTGTTGGAGCGCGGACAAGACTGTTGGCGTGGGCGCAGAAGAAAATTGGCACTTGCGCAGAAAATCCTCGGCACGCTTGCGGGAGACCATCGGCACCAGATCGTCAACGCACGCGAGCAAGACTGTCGGAGGGTGTGTGCGCGGAAGACTGTTGATTCGCGGGATAGAAGGTGGCGCTAGTAGGGTGGCAGGTCAGCTGGCAGGACGATCAGGAACTTGGATGTGCCCTATAGAAGGGCGAGCATTCACCGATGCGGACCGTAAACAGGTCCGCGTTAGAGTCAAGGACCAAAGTCTAAAAGACTACGTTGCAGTGCAAGGTTGCACTGGTAGATTCGTAGGTCAGCTAGCAGGACGATCAGAAACTGGGATGTGCCCTTTAGAAGGGCAAGCATCCACCGATGAGGACCGTAAAAAGGTCCACGTTAGAGTCCAGAACCAAGGTCCAAAAGACTACGTTGCAGTTTAAGGTTGTGCTGGTAGAACAGTAGGTCAGCTGGCAGGGCGATCAGGAACTGGGATGTGCCCTTTGGAAGGGTGAGCATCCATCGATGGGGACCATAAATAGGTCCGCGATAGAGTCCAGGAATGAAATCCAAAGGACTTCAATGCAGCGCAAGGTTACGCTGGTAGATCGGTAGGTCCTGGTAGGTCAGCTTGATCCTCAGAAGAGGTGTCTCTATGAGTGGCCTCTCTCGCGAACGAGAGAGGTGAATACTTCGTAGAAGAGACTTGAAGACACCAGTCATGACGCCCATGAGGGCTGGTGAATCAGCAAGTTGACCTTTATCAGTAGCGATCCTTCGAAGTGGAGTCTCTGTGAGTGGCCTCTGTTGCGAACTAGAGGTAAACACTTTGTAGAAAACTAGAAGATGCCCATGATGACGCCCATTGAGGGCCAGTGGATTAGCAAGCTGAAATTTAACAGTAGCGATCCTCCGAAAAGGAGTCTCAATGAGTGGCCTCTCTCGTGACCGAGAAAGGTGAACACTTCGTAGGAGAGACTAGAAGACACCCATTGAGGGCCGGAGGCAGCAACTGAAGTCGGAGACGATGAATTTATTAAGATGTGGGAAGTTTTCCCTCTGAATGGAGAAACAACCTCACTCCTGGGGAGGAAACTTCCCATGGAAGGGAAGTTGTCCAACCCCTGGAGCCGAACCTCCTTTAGCATTCAAAGATGATCTGAAATGCTGGTCATGTTGTCATGGGAGTGCATCAAAGAAAGGGATGACGCCCATGACGATATCCTCAGAGGGACGGTAGTGACACCATATTACCACGCATGAACAGAACAGCTCTGTTTCGTAGGCACTCTTAGTTGAATGAAGAAAAACTGCATAGTTAACTGGAAAAAAAATAAAATTAATTATTTAACAGAAATTCCCTAGCGAGGAACCCAGAGGGAACTACATAAAATAAGTATTGCGCCGACCAAAAATTTATTTTTTAACAAATTCCCTAGGGAGGAACTAAGTAGAGGAACCCTGAGGAAACAGCATAATATTAAGTAATGCTCCCATCCTTCCCCAGTCAACATCCATTGGAGAAGGGTGGAGCGGAGCAACTGTAATAAAAACAAAATTACAATGATTCAAATCAGCTAAGAATATTTACTAATAGTGAGAACTGCTGACCCTCCGAAGGGAAGTGTTCCCCACGGAGAAAGCTGAAAAGTTAAAATACAATTATATTTTCACTAAAATATAATCGGGACAAACAATCGGAAGAGCAATCTAAACCACGCAAGGCAGAGGAGCTTCCCCAATTGTAAAATGTTGTTGTAAAGGTGAACGACCTCCAGAAGAGAAACACCCTAGTCAATCTTTGAAAGGCCACATTCCCTTCCTTCAAAAATCCATGATTCCCGTAGAAAAAAAGGAAAAGGCAAAGACAATAGTTGAATGAAGAGGGTCCATGTGATGAGGATTCCCCTGTGGTTGCCGAATTAACGGTTATATGCCGACGGGAAGACCGAGGGACCAGAGAGGGAGAGGTTGTTCCCCACGAAGTGGAACTGTGCTGGCATTGGTAATGTACACAATTGTCTTTATGGTATATATATCACACACAGCACAAACTCTGAAAAAGGAAACTTATCACATTTCTATACACACACACATATATCCATATATACTGTATATATATATATATATATATATATATATATATATATATATATATATATATATATATATATATATATACATACATAAAAACATATATATGTATACATACCTATATATATATATATATATATATATATATATATATATATATATATATATATATATATATATATATATATATATATATATATATATATATATATATATATATATATATATATATATATATATATATATATATATATATACATATTTATACTTACATATATATATATATATATATATATATATATATATATATATATATATATATATATATATATATATATATATATATATATGCTTAAAAATCACAGGAAAACGTGATGCTCAGATGCAGAAGAACCACAGGGAGAATGAAAATACGGAATATACACTTAAGTCCTGACTAGTTTCGTGTTACTTCCTCAGAGGACTGATTTATTGAGAAAGGTTTCTTACAATTTATAGGGAAAGCAAAAGTACGAACATACATATAGAGATTTAGAGAACAATGACACTCCCTTACCCGCTACCTGGGCTTGACTCAGGTGTTAAGTAGGAGAAGTCCGCAAGCTCGTTAGACACCTGCTAAAAAGGGTCATTTCTAGTGGCGGGTATATTCTTTTTTTCTTCTTATTTTACTTTCAATACAGTTATTTATATGTCAATGCGGTACCCTTATCTATATAAATACATAAGCAAAACATACACAAACATATATATATATATATATATATATATATATATATATATATATATATATATATATATATATATATATATATATATATATATATTTCTAAGGCCTCTCTCTGGCGTCCAATTTTCATACTTTTCGTTTTCTCTCTATTTATCAATAATTCATATCTACTGCACTGCTCCTCCACCATTCTCAACACTCTCCGAAGTTCTTCCTTAGTTTCTGCTAAAAGCACTATGTCATCTGCATACTTCATGTTATATATTTTTGTTCCTCCTATATCTAAGCCACCCTCCAAGTGCCATTCTCATAACCCATTCCAAGTATAGGTTGAAGAGGTGTGGTGATAATGGGTAACCTTGTATAACCCCACCAGTGGTTATGAACTCTTCTGTCAAACACTTTCCTTTTCCTACTCTAGCCGATGTCCTTTCATACAATCTCCTGATGGTTTCCAGTATTTTTGGTTCTAATCCCCATTCCTTCAAAATCCTTATCATTCCTTCTCTCCATATGGAGTCAAACGCTTGCTTGAAGTCACTAAATACACAATACAGATCTTTTTCCTTCTCCCAGAATTTTTCTATGATTTGTGAGAAGGTGAATACATGATCGATTGTTCCTCTGCCCGCCCTAAATCCTGCTTAACCCTCATCAATTATTTCCTCTTCTTGCCTTGCTATTCTACTTTGTATGATTTTTGCTAAAACTTTATAAGCATGTGGTAATAGACTGATAGGCCTATAATTTTTGCATACGGTGGTGTCCCCTTTCTTGTGTGTTGGAAATATAATGTTTTCAATCTAATCATTTGGAGCTACTTGTCCATCTACTATATCCCTGCATAAATCACACAACCATCTTTCTAACATTTCACCGCCAGCTTCAAGCAATTCCTTTGGTACTCCATCTATTCCTGGTACTTTTCCACTTGACATAGCTCTTAAATCTTTTCCCACTTCTTCTATCATGAGATCTGGCGTTTCTTGTATGTTCCATAGCTCTCCTTTTAGTTCTGGATAATCTTCTCCAGTGCCGTCTGCCACTTCATTTAGTTGTTCCTTGTAGTGCGTTTTCCAGAATTTCTCAACATCAGCCGTTGCTGATACCTCGTTGACATCTGTATCTCTTACAGCAATTCCATTGTTTTTCCCACCCCTTGTTAATCTGTCTACTGCGGTGAATAGCCGCATATATATATATATATATATATATATATATATATATATATATATATATATATATATATATATATATATATATATATATATATATATATGCATATATATATATATATATATATATATATATATATATATATATATATATATATATATATATATATATATATATATATATATAAGAAAAAGTAAGTTAAAACACAAGAATTAATGGCAGTCCGGAATAGGCGAGGAGGTAGAGAGGAAACAACCGCTATCGATGACAGCCAAAAGTAAAGTGAGTAAATCACAGGTGTGTGAACGGGAGTGGTAGCAAGCTCCCCCCCCCCCTCCACCCCCTACCCACGCTAACTAGCGGTGTGGGTAGTTAACCCTCGCTAAATTTTAATTGCTCATCATTTCAGCTCAGCTGAAAGTATCATCATCATCATCATTTCAGCCTTCAAAAGTCCTTTATTGAATGTAGGCCTTCCCCAGGTTTTTCCACAGACTTCTATCGCAAGCTATTCTGTGCCACTGTTGCTTATGTTGGTCTAATTCATCTTGCCAGCGGATTTTTTGTCTCCCTCTGTTTCTTGTGTATCCTTGGGGTGTCCAAAAGGTTGTTTGTGATGTCCATCGGTTGTGAGTCATCCTGGCAATGTGCCCTGCCCAGTTCCATTTGAGCTTGCTAATGGTTTCAAGGATATCCATTACTTTACTTTTTTGACGTATCCATTTAGCTATTTTACTATCCTTCCATGTTAGATTTAGCATAATTCTCTCATGTACCCTCTGCATTGTTCGTAATTTAAGGGAAAGCTCTTTTGTTAGATTCCAAGTTTCGGCCCCATAGATGACAGTGGGGAGGATACACTGAACATAGACTTTCCTTTTTAAGATGATAGGAATCTTCTTATTTTTCAACACTGTACTGGCCCTTCCAAACGCTTGCCAACCGAGTGTTATTCTTCTTTTTATTTCGCTCTCTTTACAGGTATCATGTAGAGAGATTCGTTGTCCTAGGTAGATGTAG
>NC_090731.1:49780297-49787797 GCF_036898095.1 Palaemon carinicauda
ATATTTTGATACAGTAATGATAATTTTTTTTTACCAAAACTATACAGTACTCCACCTATCGCAAATGAAATTGCGGTATACAAAGTAATCCAACATATAATTCATATTGCAATCCTAAGACATATGCTATGGCCGCTGTAGTTGATTGTAATCTTTCTGAAATTGAAAGTCTCAATGGCCCTTAAGGAAACCCTCATCGCTAGATTGGAATATCTGATGGACTAAACTGCTATTCAGATTCTGATCTGGCAGTCATATTAACAGGCGGGTCGATACTTAACGGCAGTCTTGGTTTTATTGGACAGTTGCAAGGTACTCTTGCATTCGAGAAAAAATTACAAAGCCAGTGGTTAGAATTTTCTTTTCTCTATTATGCAATCATAAAATCTATTTATTTTACTATTTGAAAAATATATTATTCAACTTATGTTCTAGATTTGTGTTTCCAAACTTTTATTGGGGTGTTACCGTAAATGCAGTCTTAACTTCGACTAGCGACCCTGATTGTTGTAGTAAATCAAACCATTTCATATTACCAAATTAAGTACTGGCAAAATGTTTATGAGCTTGCGTTATTATATTTCAGTTTTTAATATACTAAGGCAATGAATTTCTATATATTTTAAACGGGAATGAAAAAAAAAAAGTTAATAAAGAAAGAAAACTTTATTTGCATATCCTTTCATACAAAATATGTGTTCCGTCTGTGGTTACCAATAGCATTTTAATAATTTGCAGATAAATTAAACTGACTAAAAAAAAATCACACAATTAATTACTTCAAAAAGTGCTAGTATAGGAACCAATGACCATATTAAAAAAATACAACATATTACAGAAACTTTAAAAGTTTTCAGAATGGCTACCTTGAAACTGCTTTATTTTGCACGGAAGGTTATCAAATCTGGCCCTTATATTTCTTACCGGGGCACACTGCAAGTCATGAAAGCTATCCATGCTACTAGTGGAATTGCACGATTATAGGAGTTTTACGATCACATCTCTTTTGTTACTATGTGTCAAGTAGAATCTTTACCCTGTCTTAATAAAGTAAATTCTTAAAAATAACAATATGAACAGCTGTTAGTTATCAGAATACATTTATTTAAGACCCTCTGGTGGCCCAAAGAAATACCCTCGCATCGCTAATTTTCTCGACTCTAGGATTTGGAACCACGCTTTAAATGGCATACCAAACTCTTCCCTAATACTATTCAAGGAAACCTTTAAAAAGAATAGTATATAAAAAATAAAAGATGAGTGTACAATTTTTTTTTGTGCTAAGTACATCAAACTATTCATTTTACATAATGATATTTATCTGAAATTAATAAAAAAAAAATCTATCTTCAGTAATCATGACCTGTTCCTATTTTGGTATAGCCAATCGAACAAGCATACTCTCTTTTTCTATAATAATAAAGGCATTTCATTTAATACCAATAACCTTTGTAATGCTCGTGCAGCAAACAGCGAACATACAAATAAGCATGGAATCCCTGGACATACAATTAAAGAATTACTGCAACAAACAATATAAAATGTCATGCATGGGTATTTTTTCACGGAAATAGATTGGATGTTACGTTATGGGGTTCTACTTTAAAAAGTCGTTGAATACAACGACCTATTTCAACTACTATCACGCTCTTCTTATGCTAATTATTTCAATGCTAATAACAACCATAATGACAAAAAAATATAAATTTTCAGCAAACAATTGCCATCCTTGTGTGACCCCTTGAAAACCTATAAATAGCTGAGATGTATTTAGATAAGGTTAGTGCTTCTGGAGCTGCCTTGCATGGATACCGTATCTGCTCCTATCACGTTGGTGATCTACTGAATGCCTTAGTCACTAAGCGCATCCCCCACCCCAATGCTCAATTTGACATATCTTCTGACGATGCTCACCATCGATCCGATTAATCTGTCCATGCTGTTTCAGTTAGACTCATCCTCCACCAATAAAAACGTGTTTGCCTTGTTTTAGCACGCCGAGATTCAGTTCTGCATTGAACTCTTTGCCCCATAAATTAACAAAGCTGACTACGTCTTCGATGTAATACTGACAACATCTTCCAAGAAATCTCTAACCATTTTGGCAAGTAAAGAGACACCCCCTTAAAGTATGGTGTAGTAACATCTATTTTCCTTGAGAAATATTCACTTGCGCCAGCCACCCGTGTATCCAAGATTTCAAGCTTGGGAGACACAAACACATCGATGTCCTTCATGGAAATGATCATTAATGCTTCCCTTACCCTGCTGCACTTTATTTTACTCATAAAGTGAACCTCCTTTGTGCTTTTGACTTACAAAATCTAACGGTTTTGGTGCGAGCAGAACTTACAAATATCAACACCTTACCTGTGAAGGACATGATTATCAGAGTTGACATTTTTATGGACAGACACTTCTGAACTCTCAAGAACTTCAGCAACAGTCCTACAGAGCCTTACAAGGACAATAACAAAGATGTGAATGCTGTTGAGCATAAATGCTGACCTGATAACATGCTAGGATATTAATGAAGCCACACACCACCCGCCTATGCAGCCTAGCTGATACACTCAAAAGCCATGGAAAGACGTTCTTCACCCTAATTGTGCTGCTACTACTGCAGATTCTAGGAAGTTGATAAGGAATGTGCTACCAGATGTCAATGGTCAAAAAAAAGGGTGAGATAGACCGTTAAGAAATCTTTTCTTTTTACATGATCCAAGATTTAATGTACCTTTGCTGGTAAATACTAGGGCTCGTTCTTCCCTCCTGTCCAGTACCCCCTTAAGGGCATATCCATCAATCCAGGATTTTGGAATTCCACCTGGTGCCTGCCAACAGATTTGCCATTGCCATTCACAGTTGCTAAACGCAGCCAATATTTTGGTGGGGAGGGGGTGCCCATCACCAGGGGTGCCCATCACCAGTGGAACTTCATTATCACCGTCTTTATAATATATCTAATCAGTTAAGATTTTCTCTCCCATTTCCATATTTTGTCGACATCAAATGTCAACACTTAGGCAACTCTAGCTCTTACTCATCCACACCTATATCATTTGCTCCCTCCTAGCTCAGCCTCTGTCAAAAGGCCTCAATACCATGGTCGTAACTCTTGCAAGTCGTCCTGAAGATGAATGAATCCCGTATACACTTGTTATGATTTATAGCCATCTTAACATGCAGATAGGACTTGACCTCTATACACTAACAAACATAGCCAATATTATCACATTCTTCATGGTTTTAGAGTATTCTGGTTACTCGACCTCTTTCAGGGGTATTATCATGTTCCCAAGACCTAAACAGACAACCTAAAAACTGATGTCACCTGATACTCCTGTAAATCAAATCAATTAATTTTACTTTATCCTTTATATTATAAGAGCCACATTCTAAAAACTCAGGACTGGTATCATATTGGGCGTCTCATTTGCGTGTGTTATGTATATGACATACTAATTTTCTCCTGTTCAGAAGAGGACCACCTACATCACTTACACATAATTTTCTAGAGCTGGCCGCAAAACAGTCTAGTAATAAGGTATGCCAAGAATATCGAATACATTGTCCTCTTCAGGATGCAGCATTTTTCAATGCGAAGATAGTTACATCAACAGGTACTGCTCTAACACTTTCTACTCTCCACCGAAGCAAGTGACACAGTTGTTTGAGCAGCACAATGAGTCGTACCACCTATTGGCTTTCTTTAGTAGTGTGACAGCGCCAAGTAAGGGTGTGAACTCAAAGGCAGGTTAGAAACGAGTTGTATTATTGTAGAACACTCTCCTTATATACAACACCTCAAGGCAACAGGACATAACACGTTCACAAGCCAGACAATATTACAGAGGAAAAACCAGACATGAATTTTCATGTTCGTTTTAGTGCGATGGAATCGCGAAGATACAAGCAAAATATATACAAAAGGAATTATGTACAATTTTGTGAAACACGGTTGGTATATGGCTACCCCCCTGAAAATGACATACTGTACATGTTGAATAGGGCGCCCTGATCTAGAGAGGCGAACTGTAGGCGGGTCATCTGGCAGAAGATGAGCAGGTTTTAGACAATCAATGGAGACCCAGTCTTCTTTGCCCCGAATGTTTAGGAGGAATGCTTTCGGACTGCGTCGGATCACAAGGAAAGGGCCCGTGTAAGGGGGCATTAGTGGTGGCTTGCTGGTGTTGTTGCGCAGGAAGACGTGCGTTGCAGAGTGTAAGTCCGTTGGTATGTGATGCTTTGCTGGGGGCTTGTAAGTCTGGCGGCACGGAGTAAATTTTCCCACGGCGTGACGTATGCAGTGGAGATTGTCGGAGGAGGTTGTAGAAGGAAAAAATTCGGCAGGGACGACCAACGGGTCGCCATACACCATTTCGGCTGCCGAGACACCGAGGGCGTCTTTAGGAGTGGTCCTTAGTACAAGGAGGACCCAGGGAAGCTGAGTAAACCAGTTGCAATCCTTGCAGCGGGACATCAAAGCTGCTTTGAGGGTGTGATGAAAACGTTCAACCATTCCATTGGCAGCGGGGTTGTAGGCCGTTGACTGATGTAGGGTGATGCCCAGGAGATTCACTAATGACGTTAGAAACGAGAGGTGAAAGTGGTTCTCCTGTCAGAAGTAATATGCTCAGGGATACCGAATCCTGAAATCTATCCAGAGAGTAAGGCAGATGTACATGAGGCGGACGTTGCAGTTTCCATGGGAATGGCTTCAGGCCAACGAGTGGAGCGGTCGATGACGGTAAACAGGTAACGATGTCCTTGTGATGTGGGTAGGGGGCCTACAACGTCGATGTGAATGTGTGCGAAATGACGCTAAGGTTGAGGAAAGGTGCCCACTCCTGAATCCGTGTGTCGATGTACTTTGGAAGTTTGGCAAGAAGTACAGGAGCGGACCGAATCCTTAGCATCCTTACAAATGCCATGCCAAATGAACTTTGCCTTCAGCAGCTGTGCAGTAGAACGGCACGAGGAATGTGAAAGGCCGTGGATGAAATCAAACACCTGTCGGCGCATGGGAGTATGAATCAAAGGTCGCGGTCTACCAGTACTGACGTCACAGAGGAGGGTGGTGTTGGAGTCTACGACGGGAAAATCTTCCCAACGGAGGAACATTGCAGGATGTCCTACAAGCTTGATACTCTGGATCCTGTCGTTGGGCTTCAGCCAGGGCGTTGTAATCCAATCCCAGTTGAAAGGCAGCCAACGTGTTTCTTGACAGGGCATCGGCAACGGGATTCATTTTCCCAGGGAAGTATTGGAGGGTGCCATTGTATTCAGTCACGGCGGAGAGATGTCGGCGTTGACGGGCGGACCAGGCGTCAGACTGTCGAGTGAAGGCGTGCACCAGAGGCATGTGGTCTGTGTGAATGACGAAGGGCGTACCTTCTAAGAAATGGCGAAAGTAACGGACAGCCAAGTGCACCGCCAGCAATTCTGGATCGAAGGTAGAATAACCAGATTCTGCCTTGGACAGTTTTCTGCTGAAGAAGGCCAATGGGCGGGGCGAGCCTTTGACCACCTGCTCGAGTACTGCACCAATAGAGACATTGCTGGCATCGGTGGAGAGAAGGAGAGGGGCGTGTGGGATAGGAAAAGTGAGAGCCGCAGCAGTTGATAGGGCCTTGTTTGCATTGCAGAAGGTTGCTTCTTGAAGGGGACCCCACTTCAGGTCCTTTGGCTTGCCCTTGAGGGAGGCGTAGAGAGGAGCAAGAGTGGCGGCAATGGCTGGCAGAAAATGGTGATAATAGTTGATCATGCCCAAGAATTCCTGCAGAGCTTTGACGGTCGAGGGCGCGGGGAAATTCTGAACGGCTGCTACCTTCTCAGGGAGGGGATGGACTCCATCAGGAGTGATACGGTGCCCTAAGAACGACACTTCGTTGGCGTCGAAGGTACACTTGTCATACCGGACTACAAGGCCGTTTTGTTGCAGGCGGTCGAGCACGATGCGCAGGTGACGGAGGTGTTCCTCTTTTGAGGAGGAGAACACAAGTATGTCGTCCACATAACATACACAGAAAGGGAGGTCCCCTATGATGCCATCCATGAGACGTTGAAACGTTGCCCCAGCATTACGAAGGCCAAAACAGGAGTAATTGAAGGTGTATGTGCCAAACGTAGTGGTGATGGCGGTCTTGGGGATGTCTTCTGGGTTCATAGGCACCTGATAATACCCCTTCAGGAGGTCGAGAGTAGAGAAAACCTTCGCTTTGTGTAGATAGGAAGTTACATCGGCGATGTTTGGGAGGGGGTAGTGATCTGGTTCTGTTTGCATGTTCAGGCGCCTGTAATCCCCGCACGGACAGAGGGAGCCGTCATTCTTTTGCAAAGACTGGGGGTCCTGTCGTCTTGATATGGTGATAAATACCATGCTTGGAGGGAACCGTGGGCGTTTGGCGAAGTTCTGGACGGAAAACTTCCGGGTACGACGTGAGGAGGTGGGTGTAGGCATCCATGGGTGCGCTGATGTAGAGAGCGAGGTTAGAGGGGGTGGGTTGAAGAGGTGTTGACAAGTATGAGTCTGCGTTGACCAATAGTCGGTGAGCGACATCGACCAGAAGGTGGAAATGAGAGAGGAAATCCGCACCGAGGATTGGCATTGTGATGTCAGAAACGAGAAACTTCCAATTGAATTTACCGTTTCCGAACGATAATGTGAGGTTCTCGTAACCGTAGGTGGGTATCGCAGATCCGTTGGCAGCTACCAAGCGGACATCGGCAGATGTAGACAGACTACGTTGTGCCTTGAAGAGTTTCCTTGGCAAAAGAGAACGACAAGCACCCGTGTCTACCAAAAATCGCACGCCCGTTCCTGCATCCTGTAAAAAGAAAAGATTAGAAAAATGGGAGGCTACCGCCACAAACGATGGCCTACTTACACGTTTTTTGGCCACGGACAATCTTTGGCACATTTCTTCGCGGTTGCCCCGAATCTGAAGTGGTAGTAGCAAAACTGCGGCGGATGGGAGGTAGTAAGTGGCTATAGAAGTATATGTCCTACGGCATTCATGTCAGCTTCGGTTGACGTTGAATAGGCATCCTCGTCGTCAGGGGTGGAGGCGTTGATGGAGGTCTTGAAGTGGCTGTCCATAAGGGCATCAGCTTTGGTCATCAAGTCCTTTATGGGTAAACTATCGACATCGGGTATGGCAGCGCGTACAGGTTCAGGTAAACGGCGTATCCAAAGGGCACGGAGTAGGTTCACCTCACAAGGAGAGCCGTCTGCGGCAGGTCATTTCCCTGAGGGCAAGCGAAGCTCTTTGGTCCCCCAACGGTTGTTGCGAGAGCTGAAAAAGCTTTGCTATACGGGCGGCTGGCGACGGCGAGTACTGCTGCAGAAGATATGTTTTGAGGGCGTCATACGCTATTGGGGTGTCTCCTTCACAAAGCCAGTAGGATATTTCTGGGAAGGTGTCCTCTGGTATCGCCGTGAGAACATAATCCGCTTTAGTGGTTGAGCGAGTCATGCCCCTGATACGAAAGTGGGCT
>NC_090731.1:49792797-49795297 GCF_036898095.1 Palaemon carinicauda
AAAAAAGGTCTCCCTTTTCTTCCTGAGCCCTGTTGTTCCTAAATAAACTAAAAAAAAATCCCTCAGCATTTCATGTCTGTAAATCTGACGACTGTGCAAAATTGTTGAAAACTGAACATGCATCTTCAGGAGGTGCAAAAGCAAGGTTCTGTATTTGTGTTATTAAAAATGCATTTTCCAATTTTCTATATCTACTATGCAGCCATTCACTTCTTCGGTTTCACAAGCTCTTTCCTTTATTTCATTAACATCATACAACTTCGTGTAAGCAAATTCTTCACGCCAAACTTTTTAAGCAGGACGTTCGGTCTTGAATTCAAACTTGCTCATGGGCTGTAGTAGAATATCTACTATAAGGGAATTAATACAAGATCAAACTACATAGAAGAGATATTCCTTCTCAACTACATCCATACTAGCAATAACTAGATACGTAAAAGCAGAAAGTGTTTTGAACTGCCATATTCATCTGTTAACTACTCTTGAACAATCTTACTTCCAATGACTTGGTGCTTAGAACAAAAATATTTCAAAATACCATACTTTATACGTAATGATACTAGAACAACGAAGAGAATGAGAAAAAAAGAATGAAAGAGAGTAAGTGTTGGTGTGTGTACTCAAAAATCGATATAAACCTTTCAACGAATTGTCATTCGACTAATCTTTCCACCAATTTACTTTCGATGAATGTCTGCATACCATTCTAACAAGGACGAAAAAAATGAACTTGTGCAGCACATAAAAGTAGATCGACAATAAATGGACAAAAAACATAAAACTGAATGGTTCCCAAGAAACTTTAACCGGAGTACACAGTACATCTGGCCTGATTCAAAAAGAGGGATATGACATAATTCTATATTGACTATCTATGCTGTGAATGGACAATGTTAAAAAGACTGCGAAGGATTATCATCTCGCAAAAAAAATTATGATTTGATAAATATAACATACGAAGGCACAACAATGAAAATGAATAGTGAAAAAAAAGATCCCTGCCTTTGTTAAATTGTTGGCAAAGATTTATTTAAAACTCTTCACTCTATCCATATTGCAAGTGGACACGGTGGGAGAGATATTCTATTCGGTAAACCAAATGAAAAATTTGCAAACAAAAATTCATCAAATACGACTCTCTTTGTGGTAAAGCCGATCTTGTTGAACAATATGAATTTTCGATGCCAGGTATAGGAAATACATTTTAAAGGATTTTGTTGTCTCTGAAATATATTGACAATTTTAGTTTTATGGGGAAAATTTTCCTCTATGAAAGTTTTTCTGAGAGTCAAGTTCTATCATATAAGCGTAGTACTAACTCTAACCCAATTTTGGAAATCAACAAAATCTTATTCCTTAAGGAGAATATTTGAAAAGTAGCTTTTTGGGGCACTTTTACCCCAGGAAAACTTTTATGCAAGAATTATATTATTTCTTCAAGTACATTTGATCCATATGCATGATTGAAAACCTTCAACTAGATTTATGTCTTCAATATCTAGGAGCGAGCGATGCTAAAGAGATCATTTGCCATTCAGTAAACATTTTCTGTGATAAAAACACTCCGAAAAAGTCATATTCCAGTTGTAAGGATTATGGTGAGCCACTCACTGCATGTGATTCAAGCTAAACGAAAGAAAGATAGGAGAAACCAATACAAGTTAGGCTTTAAAATTTATCTGGTTTCGGTCATGCGTTTAAAAAAAAAAATGGTGAAGTCGAGGACACCGTGGTGGTTTCTATCACTCTTGTTGATTGCAGAAGGGTAGAATCCACAAAAAGCATTAACTTGGAATGGTACAGGGAGTTTTGAAGCGGTTAGGTTTCATCTGTCTAAAAAACATACATTCCTTAAAAAGTACGCTAATTTTTCAATTCTGCAAATATAGAGAGGCTTATGATTGAGACTGAAAATTAATTCACTAACATATTAGGAGACAATCCTGTTATAGATTTTGGAACTGATTTATGGGAAAAAGAATAAACAGAAAAAAAAATATTATTGTATGAGTTGTATGAGTAGTTGAGAAGGTATGACGTTCCAAAATGGTTCTAAAAGTATATTTAATTCCCTAACCTTTTTTTATGTTAACAGTGTTATATTTTTGTTCTCTAAGATGACTGTAATGTTTTAAATCCCGTGAATTAGATATATACTTACATTCTCATTGCCAAAAGAGATAAACTTCATGGATATCAAAAGGTAAATTTTCAGGTATCTAATCACATAAGTTGTAAGAATTGGCATCTAACAGGAGGCTCATGATATTCCTGACTGGTTATTACGGTCTAGTTAACATTTATTTCTTAGGAACTGTACCTTTATGAATGATTTATTAAAGCCAGTAACGCGAAAACTGGTGTACTTCAGAAATCTTCTCTCTCTCTCTCTCTCTCTCTCTCTCTCTCTCTCTCTCTCTCTCTCTCTTAGTCTCCTATTAAGTTCCTGTTTAGGGTTTAAATTACTGCCTTAGATTGATTATGAAAGTGGTCATATGGG
>NC_090731.1:49797797-49802797 GCF_036898095.1 Palaemon carinicauda
GATTGCCCACCATAGCGAGTATAAGAATTGGATATCCTGTGTTACTAAGAGTAGTTTTCTTTGCGTATTACCTTTCCTACTATATAAACGTGAAATGTGGTTTTGCCCAGAAAACAAGCTTGCTGCAAATGCAGAAGATGGTATACTCTTTGCATCAATTCCATCTTCTGAATGTAGATCTTGGATTACTGAAGTCCTTAATAGAGCTTTAACTAAATTTAGTGCATGATGCAAATTATGGGGGATGCAGTTGAATCAAAACATTATTGATAATGTTTCTTCAACTTTTCATGACTCTTTCAAAATGTTATGTTTGATTTTCAACAGCAAATTTACTTTTGATTAACACATTACGTCAGTGTCTTCTTCAATTGCACAAAAAAAATGGCTTATTGAAAAAGTTTTTTTTAAGCTTTTCAGTGATCAATCTATCCCGAAAATGTGGTTTATTTTTTTTTTTTATTCTACCTTCTTTTGATTACTATTCTCCTATCTGGTCTTCAGCTGCAGATTTTCATATTCATTTGTTACTCTGCAACTTACGGCCTATTAAATCTCTTCTTCTCTGGCACCGTCGTTCAATTAGTGCTTTATGCATGCCGCATAATTATTTTTTCATATTTCTGATCATCCTTTACCCCCATATCTTACCGGTCATTTTTATCTTGTTCGTAATACAAGCATGCAGTTAATTCTAATAGTCAGGCCTTCTCCCCCAGGAGGCTCAACACTACACACTAATCTAGAAGTTTTATTCCAGCTGTGAACAATTTGTGGAATGACTCTCCTAATCGAGTAGTTGAGTTGGCAGAACTTCAAAAGTTCAAACTTCAGCCAATTATTTCTTTTTTGTTGAACAGGCTGAAATAAGTCTTTTCATAGTTTATATATGAAAATATCTGGTTCGATACTGTTACTGTTTTTAAAATATTCTATTCTATTTGTCCATTATTTCTGCTATCGTTTATTATTTCCTTATTTCCATTACTCACTGGGCTATTTTTCCATGTTGAAGCCCTTGGGTTTGTAGCATCCTGCTTTTCCAACTCGTGTTTTAGCTTAACTAATAATAATAATAATAATAATAATAATAATAATAATAATAATAATAATAATAATGAAAAGTCTAGACCATCTTGGATAATTAATCCAATCATATCCTTTCAGCTTTGTAAGGTTACAGTAACGACGGAAAACAAAGAATAATGATGCTAATCACTAAGACAAGCTTTCAGTATGATTTTTCTGGTCTTCTTTCTAGTTACCTTATATAATTCTTTTGTTCTCCAGAAATGTGGCTTTCGGATAGCTTTGAAAATTTCGAAAATATCTTTTCATAATTTTAAAAGCAATACAATTATAATGGATTAACAATAAAAGCCTGTTAGTTGCATGAAGCAGTATGCATTAAAAAGAACATCATATTTGTTATATATTCTTTAGTAATATACCAAATATATGATTCAAAGGCATCTGCCTCGACAATACTTTTATCTATCATCTTCTTCTTCTTCTTCTTCTTCTTCTTCTTCTTCTTCTTCTTCTTCTTCTTCTAACTTTCCCCAATTTTATGTGGGGTCGATGTTTCTGGCCAGAGTTCTCCATCTTCCTCCGTCCCACACTTCATCGCCGGTTAATCCCTTTAATCGAAAGTTATCCTTTAATATTTTATCATATTCTTTACTGCTTATTCTACTTCTCTTTCTAGTCACTCCTATGGTAACATCTTCGTTTGGGAGTTCATCTTCAAATACTGTTCTTGGGTTCTCATTGAATGGTCCTTCAAAATAATTTTCCCACCTTCTTTTAATTTCAGTCTCTTCTGCTAGAAATATACTATTGCTATCTTTTATTTGCCTTATCTGCGTCAGGTCTTTAAATCTAGCATCTCGAATCTTAGCAATTTGCAATATTTTCTTCTCTCCTTCTGGTGTTTCCATCTCTTTATAGACTTCATTTATAGTCTCTGCCTTCGTCTATGCTACTGCTCTTCTTGCTTCTTTCTTTGCCTGCTCTTGGCCTGATAGATCTGCCTTCTTCTTAGCTTCTTTCTTGGTTTTTACCCGTTTCTTGCACCTCATCATTGCACCACCACAATTCATTTTCATTAAGGGGTCTTCTTCCTGATGACCTTCCAAGTACATCCCCACCGATCCTTCGAATCACTTTACTATTCTCGGTCCACCATTTTTGTACATCCTCATGTAACCTTACTGCTTCCAGCACTCTTCCCTTAAACAAATTTCTCAGTTCTGCCTTTTTCCATTTCCACCACTTAATCTTTGTGTCCATTCTCGTCTTTTTTCTCTTCTTACAACTCTTTGGTCTGCAATCAATTACCACTAACCTGTGCTGCGCTGCTACACTCTCCCCAATTATCACTTGGTAATTTCTAACCTCAGTCAGATGTTCTCTCTTACACAGTAGCAAATCTAACTGGCTCTCCCTGCCACCGCTACTGTAAGTAAACAGTTTGTTAAACTTTTTCTGAAAGACGGTGTTTATCATTGCTAGGTCAAAAGCCACTGCAAAATTCATCACTGTTTCTCCCTCATCATTTCTCTAGCCCACACCCCATTCTCCATGCACTCTCTCTATCCCTTCCCTACTAATTACCAAGTGGCCATTCAGATCTTCTCCTATAATTACCCTTTTCCTTGCAGGAATTATTCTAAGCTTCTGATCCATCTCCTCCCAATATGTATCCTTTTCCTCCTCTGTACATCCTGTTTGCGGGGCATAGGCACACACCGCATTGACTGTTGTTGTTCCCAGTGCCAGCTTTAAACATATAAATCTGTCATTTTTCTGATTTACTCCAATCAAACTTTTCTTCAAATCTTCTGATAATATTATTCCTACACTATTCCTTCCTTCCATATTTGCTCCACTTTAATAAGATTTATAACCTTCATCTAGTTCTCTGCCTTATTTCCCTTCCACCTGGTCTCCTGCACACACAGCAGTCGAATCTTCCTTTTCTCCATGAGGTCAACCAACTCTCGCCCTTTTCCAGTCATTGTCCCGACATTCAGAGTTGCTACTCTCATCCTCTCTTCATATATTTTCCTCTGAGCTTGCCTTTTTAAGCCAGTCCACCCAAGATTGGATAGCCCTTGCCAATTTTTCGGAGGCATCAGGAAAAGTCACAACGCGTCGCCTAAGTGGAACGCCCTACTATTAATTCTAATCTCGCAATCTTAACTGGCCATATTGGTTTTGGCTAATTTTTCATAGGCGGATGCCCTTCCTGCCACCAACCCTCCCCATTTACACAGGCTTGGGACTAGCACCAAGTTGAGGCTAGTTTGCCCCCCCCCCCCCCCCTCACTGGCTGGGTTAATACTTTTATCTATCTAATAGTTCATTTACTATCTCAAGCTAATTGCATAGAAAACCAGAGCAATCAGAAATTTCAGACTCCATCAATGAATACGGCCAATATTTTACTCAAGTCTGTTGACAAAACATACATTTCTTTTGACGTACGGTGACCTTGGAGTAATCTACCATACTCTAACATTTACCTAAAGTCTACAAACAGAAAATCCCCATTTCATATGCTGATTGTAGAAGGTGAAAAGTGCTATGTTGACCCAGATTCGTGATTTTGATCCGTGTGACCATCAAAATTCTATGCTTTTTTCTTTTTCCTAGGCATAATATCGATCAATAGTAAAAGTTTTATGAGAATCCAGTTTTGTCATAATCTCTCCATTTGTTTCAATGTGAGCTTTAAAATGGTATAAAACGCAAATCCGGATCTAAAATATCTGACCGGGAACCAAATTCTTTCCAAAATCTGATGAAGTCGTTCATGCCCTAACATCTATGTATGGTGGATTTTTTTTTTAAATCGATCAGGTAGTTCTGACCTAATACTTTCCACAGAAAGACAGAGCCATATAACTGTACAAGTAGATAAATAAAACCAACTCGATCTTGTAACCTCATTGACAGAGGTAATAAAACTGTTTTCAAATTATTCATAATGAATTTAATCTATGGAAATTTTACCGAATTTCCCTTAAATTTATTAACTTATATTTTCTGTGCTACATTTTTATTCCTACTGACTTCTTATATATTTACAGTATATTTTTTATGATTAAAAAAAAACTTGCGTTGGATTAATTATCTCCAAGTCTACATTTCATGAAAGAAGTTAGATTTTACATTGTATAGCCTTCGTCTTCATTTTGTATGAGGCTTGACCATATTCATAACCACTCTGGTCACTGAAAATTGGTGATAGTTAGACACTTTTGTGTGATCTCTCACAGCAAACCATCCTAATATGGGTGACCCTAACTTGTACAGTTTTGCTGATCATGGCTCTGCACAGAACTTTTCAAATGATAAGGTATCCCATCTCAGAAAAGGATATATATTACACCTAATATGTTTCATACACGCTCGTAAACAGTGATGATCTTGCTTTTTATCACAATAAGGTATCCCCACTCAGGTAGGGATGTATATTTTACAGAACTTATTTCATATACGCTCGTACACTGTAACGGTATTGTTTTGTTATGTTATTGCTAGCTCCTCCCGACTGCTTGTGTAAGCTTCTTAGCTCATATTGTTTATAATGTTTGAATTTTTTTGACGTTTTTGCTCGTAAGTCCTTGTATATACGGAGCAGCTCAAATATACCCTCCCACCCTCTGCTCTGCCTTACTGTTTAATGATGCTGCTTTCGACCCTGACTCTTCTCTTCACGCCATAACCATAAAACTAGCAGATTTCTCTAGTACAGAGAAATTCCCTTAATTTCAGTGTTCCGAGGTTCCATTTCACATCAAGGGCATAACCTACCCGAACACCAAATAAGACTAAGTCCTTTCAACAATCATCAAAAACACTTTATCGGAAATCTCAGATTTTTTGCAAGCAAGGGGATATCCCAATAGTGTGGGATGCCCTCAAAACATACCTCCAGGAGCAGTGCTTCCCATCGCCAGCCAACCCTATAGCCAAGGTTTTTCAGCTCACTA
>NC_090731.1:49807797-49815297 GCF_036898095.1 Palaemon carinicauda
AGATTTTCATTATTTTGCGTAATATTATTAGTTAGTCTCGTATTCTCATGTATTTTGCTTTTATTGCTTCCTTATACTCTAAAATAAGCATTAATTATTAAAGTTATATCCTGCTTTTTTGGTATCTTTGTTCTTCTGTTGTAATTGCTTGGTAAATATATGCATTTCCTTCATCATTTAAATAAATGTTTGGTAAATTGATTTTCTTTTAACTTAACTATACCAAGCACCAAGCAAACAGCAACGAAGGTAGTTAATTACGTTAATCCTGTAACTAGTTACTGCCTAGTTTGGTTATCTTCCAGCGTCAACCCCGTTCCCGAAATACTTTGGAGCAGTAGTAGCTTGGAAGGAGAGAGACAGTGAAGACGTGACCACTACCTAGCACAGCGTGACTTTGAGATCGGTACTACGATCATACAAATCTTAAGTGCAGTGCATTCTAAAGGAACTATGAAGAGCTAAATGTATCTGTGACCTGGCCCATGTACCGAGGGTGGGGAGGCGGATAATGCTGCCTTTTATCCCCCTTTGGCCGCCACCATTTCCACGAAGAACAACTTGCCAACCGATACCATCTAGTTGTTAATACGACTATTCGGCTTAATTTGGACCTGGAAAGGATAGCTGAAAATTTGAAGGTTTGTTGCAAATTTCGTTTGGTGCTTGTCATTTGCGATTTCAATTTCAGTAATTATTGTTGAACAATAATGTCTTAACAGAATTTCCCCATGAAATTTATCAAGAGAATCATATTCGATTGGTACCCATGTATGTAATTATATTTACCAAGTAAGCCTATTATGTCTTTTGGACCTTCATTTAAAGGCAACATTAATATTTCTGGAGCTAGCATATTACTTTTACTTATATTTAACAGGTAGTAATTCATATTTTTCAAGCCATAATTTTATATTTATGGTCTGCCGGGTTAACCCAGTAACTACTTGTTCATCCCAGATAGTTTTGCTTAGCCTCTCAATCTCGTGCTTCGTTGCCTCATTGTTTTTACTTATGTTTGAATGGACATGCCCACTTATTTGCATTGCTCTTGAGCATTTAGAGGTTTACTTTATATATATATTTTACTTGATTCATTTTTCTTAAGTTTTACATTAAATTTTATTTAGTTAATTTGATTAGGAGTCCCTTCTTATATTAGGATTTCCCTCATTTCAGATTCTCTTGATTTATTCTGAAACTGTGAGTTGGCAGCAGGGCCAGCACCATCCCTCTACCGCGTATGGTTTGGGATTACCTGTTGCAAACCAGGAAGCAAGGATATTCCCAACAGATTGATAAATTAAACTGTAGAATTTATTATTAAATTTCTTGTGTTTTTTCTTGGTGTATTATTCACAGTAATTAATTCAGAATATGGCGCCCAACGTGGGGCACTCTGTGGGTCCTTGCTTCGTGGAACTCCTCACCTAAGGTCATGGTTAGGGTCATATTTACTCTTCATGTTTCATATTTGTTTCGCTGGATAGGCAAATTTCCTTGTGTATTGGATTTCTAGAGTATATTAAGTTGCTCTTGTTAGGTTACTCGTTTGAGAAAATTTGTGATTTGATTATTATTTTGTAACATTTAATATTGCACATCGCGTTGCAAACCTATTACTTTGTTTATCCGAAATTGCCGAAATTGCGGTCATTTTAGTAGTACTTCATATTTTTACACATGATGGGTGACTTGGATTATTTAAAATCTGTCAGAGCTCACCACAGGACGCAAGTAACCAAAAAGTGTAAGAATGTTCAGGATAACTGTGGGTCTTTCACCTCATGTGAGGTCAAAGAAAATATTCTCTCTTTGGATAGTTTACGACAGAAACTTGATGACTGTAACACACAGATTTCTGAGCTTATTTGGAAGTCGGATAAGGGTGGTCTTGCTGCTGAACTTAAGAGTTGTGATGAATATGATGAAAAAATTACTAGTGCCATTTCATTGCTCAAAAGTGCTCCAAATGTATGTGACGGTAATGATGTAAGTAACAAGCTTAAGCTTCCAGAGTTGCCACTTCCAGTGTATAGTCATGCTAGGGGAGAGAGTATTGAGAAGTTCTTTAGAGATTTTGAGGATATAACTGGTAGAGCTAATTTGAACTCCTTCACAAAACTTTTGTACCTTCAAAGACAGACTCGGAAGGAACCCCATACACTTATTCAGTCTTTGAGTTCAGGGAGTCGAACATATGAGGATGCCAGAAAACTGCTTATGGAAGCACTTGGGTCTGTAATTGTTCAGAAGTATGATAGTATTAAATTGTTGTCAGAGCTAAGACTTTCTTACCAGGATGACCCATATAAGCTTATTGGAGAGATGAAAATGATCAGAGATACTTTCAATAATCTTTCAGTTTCTGTGGATGACATTCTTCAGTTCTTTTATTGGAGCTCTCTAAATGAAAGCTTTAGGTCACAATTAATTCAGATCACAGGAAACTCTAAACCTTCTTTAAAGGAAATTGATGATCACATATTTGAAGCTACAGAACGGTATGTCGAAGCCCAAGAGAAATTTAAAAGGAAAAGAAAGTCCAATGAATGTGATGCTGCTATTTCTAGTTTTGCAGCAAATGTTAAGCCCTTGGATGAATCTGTTCCCAGAAGATTTCGTGCATGCATTCTTTGTAGTAAGAGCGGGAAGTCTTCAGATCATCCAATATATAAATGCCTAAATTTTGCCTCTCCTAAATTGAAGACAGAGAAGCTTAAAAGTTTGCATGCATGCTGTAAATGTGCAAATTTTCACAGAACCAAAGATTGTAAATTTAGGTTTAATACCAAATGCAAGCATTGTAGTAAATGGCACTTTTCATTTTTGTGCCCAAGTAGAGATTCTCAGCAATCAGATATTTCAACTGATACCCCAAATACAGTGTCGCATAACGGTTTAGCATGCGTTGATCTTAATACTTTGCACGTGACTGCTGTATCTAGTTCTATCTTGCCCACATTCAGCTCGCCCCTTCCTGATGGTTCACTGGTAAGATGCTTAAAGGATAGTGGATCGCAGATGACATTTGTTAATAGTGATTTAGCTGATAGGCAAGGGTTTGAGGTGATTAATCCAAATTTTAGTTTAGTTGTGAAAGGGTTTAATGAGTCTAGAACCTTCAATACCAAAATAGTTAGACTTCAGTTGATGTCTGAGCATGAATGTCACATGGTGGAGGCAGTTTGTATTCCTGAAATTAAAACTAGACTCCACCTTCCAGGTCTTGGGAAGATTGTTCATGAGTTTTCTAAAAGGGGCTATTCTCTTGCCGACAAATTTTTGAAAGCTACAGATGATGAAATTGCAAATATTAATTTATTGCTGGGAACTGACTGTGAATATGCAATTCCTGTAAGTACCAAGATTTTTGGTGGCACTGTTCCTTCAGTATATCTTGAAAGTTCATATGGAATTATGCTTTGTGGCCAAGTTGACACAATCTCAGATAATTTGAAGTATTTACCCTGCATAAGGCCTCAGTTTTTGTCATGTAATGTTGTAAGTAAGCTTGGAGATTCTGATATTGTCCCAGTGTTGGAAAATTCTGCTAAGAGTCCTATTTCCCTGGACAGTAATCCTGAAATATCAGTTGTGGATGAAAAGGGAAATGTTAATGAGACAGAACTGCAGAAAGCTGTGGATAATATTATTTTCCAAGAAAGGCACAGAATATTAAACTATGATAACAATAATTACAATGATACTTCTATTGAGTCCCATGATAAGCTAATTGATTTTGTATTGGAGTCAACTACCCGGAACGAGGAGGGAAGGTTAGTTATGCCTCTCCTCTGGAACAGTGAAGTGTCGCATCTCTTGGGAAATAACCAACGTCTATCCAAATTAATTTTGAATTCTAATTTAAGAAAGTATAGAAATAGACAACATCTATCTATGATGGATGAAGTCTTCAGGGAACAAGAAAACCTGGGGATAATAAAAAGGGTTGACAACTTACCAGAGTTTCTTAAAGAGAATCCTAACTTCAGTTTCCTACCCCATATGCCTATTTTCAGAATGGATAAGGAATCGACAAAATGCAGAATTGTATATTTGTCAAATCTCTCGGAAAAAGATACTCATAAGCCAATGACTGTGTCTCATAACCAAGCAATGTTGACAGGCCCATGCTTAAATAGGAAGGTCTCGACAGCTGTTCTGCAGCTAAGGTTTGATGCAAAAGTTCTTTGTTTTGATTTGAAGAAGGCTTTCTTACAGATTGAACTGCCAGAGAGTGACCAGGTTAAACTTCTTTTTTATTGGTTTAGGAATGTTGCTAAGCAAGATTTTTCTCTTGTTCCATATAAACATGTTAGATTGCCTTTTGGGTTAAAACCAAGTCCAGCAATGTTACTTCTTGGGCTATACAAAATTTTGATTTTGGATATTACAGATGACGCCCAAGAAATTAGGGATCTCAAAAGATGTATATATGATCTCTGCTACATGGATAATTGTGCCTATACAACAAATAGTACTGATACTTTACATTGGGCATTTAATCATTTAAAGGACATATTTGAGCCATATAAGTTTTCATTGCAACAATTTGTCACAAATGAGATTAAACTCCAAAGTATAATTGATGAACATGCCAAAGAATCTACACCTACTAAAGTTAAACTGTTTGGTCTTATTTGGGACAGGACTGAGGATACTCTTGCTACCCAAAGTCTGAATCTAGATAAAATGGCTTCTAGTAAAAGGGAAATCTTGAGGTCCATTGCTTCAAATTATGGTATTCTTAATTTCAATATGCCACTCTTGAATAGAGCTAGGCTATTTATGCAGAAACTGCAGTATATGAAGGATTTAGAATGGGACACTAGGTTGCCTGAAGAGGAATTACGGGAATGGAGAAATATTGCTACTCAGGTTAACTCTGCTCCTGAAGTTGCAGTAAAGCGATATGTGGGCAGGAGAGATGGTAGTTACAAACTTGTCGCATTTACTGATAGTTCACGTGTGATATATGCGACAGTTATATACATAGTGAATGAGACTACTAAGGAGCTTAAATTCTTGTTTTCAAAGAATAGATTGATCAATAAGCAACTATCTACTAAATCTATTCCTTGCTTGGAATTTCAAGCCATAGCCTTTGGCACGGAAGTCCTTATTGACACATTCAAAGAACTTGCTGGGCCTATGTGTGTGAAACCCATTAATATTACTGGTTTGGAACTCTACACTGACAGCTTGGTCTGTCTTAATTGGCTGAATTCCCATGTTAATAAGATTGATAAATTGAAGAATCTTAATGAGTTTGTAATAAATAGACTACATAATATCTGCCAGTTGTGTGAAGTGCATCCCATTGCTTTTAATTTCTGTGGAGGGTCTGTAAACCCAGCTGATAGTGCTAGTCGTCCTACTTCTTACAAAATGCTGATGATATCTTCATTTCTGACTGGTCCACCACATCTCTGTAAAGATGTGACAGGAGATTGCTTTAAGGTAATTATCCCAAACCCTTGGATATCAGGGTCTAGGATGAACAGGAATGATGATTCTAGGGAACTTTATGTTGCAACTGCAGTGCATGGTAGCGAAAGGGCTGTTCACCTTTTCCCTATGGATCGGTTTTCGGATTTTCATAAACTTGTAGCAGTACAACACATGGTTCTTAAATTTGTCAATAAATGTAAGATTAAATTGAGAGATAGAGATCCAGCCAAGTATTCACATTTAATCTGTTTTGAGGAGGACGAGCTTTTTGCTAAGGCAAATTCTATCTTGATTTCTCAAGATCAGAGAGTCCATTTCCCAGAAGTGTTTGATTACTTTTCTTCTAAGAATCCTGCTAGTAAAGACATGCCAAATATTGTAGGCCAGCTCAACATATTTCTTGACAAAGATAATGTTCTCAGAGTTAAGAGTAAGTGTTCACGCTGGAAAGATATGAACAAGTATGAATTTGTTCCCATTCTCTTGTCGAAATCAAGTTTGCTTACCAAATGTATCATTCTTGATACACACAGGAAAACTTCCCATGCAGGGTTGTATACTTTGCTCTCAGAATTAAGGAAACAATTTTATATACCACATTACTTCTCTACAGTAAAGAAAATTCTTAAGCAATGCATAAATTGTAGGAGGTTTAATCTGAAAAACATTAAGTTAAATCAGTCACCATATAGAGATTTCCGGTTAGAACCCCCAAATATTCCATATAGATATAGTTTTATGGATCATTTGGGACCATACTGGATTATTTGGAATGGCAAGAAAGTTAAGGTTTGGTTGCTTTGCATTACGTGCCTTTGGAGCCGTGCAATAAATTTAAAGGTTTGTTTAGATCTTTCAATGCCTACGTTTCTGAGAGCATTCCAAATGCACATTCATGAGTTTGGCATGCCTGAGAAGTGTTTTTCTGACAAAGGCACTCAAATAGTAAGTGGCACAAATATCATTAAGGATTTTCTTAGTGATCCTAATACTAGACAATATCTGCAAGAGAATAATATTAAAGCTCTTGAATTTCAACAGTATTACAAGGGTTGTAAACAACTTGGTTCATTAGTTGAGAGTTGTGTTAAACTTGTAAAAAGGCTGATTTATGGTGCGATAAAGAATTCGGTATTGAGTTTTGTAGATTTTGAGTTTTTAATTAGTGAAGTTGTGCACCTTGTTAACAGAAGGCCAGTGGCTTTTAAAGAAGCTCTCAGAGACTGCAACCTGAATGAAGATATACCTGCCCCAATTACACCGGAAATATTACTTAAGGGTTATGAACTTGTATCTTTGAATATAATCCCTAACTTACAACCTATACCTATGGATAATCCCTCCTGGAATCCTAATTCTACAGAACAAATTAGGGAGAATTATAGCAAGCTTCGCAAAGCTCGCTTAAAATTAATAGAATTATATAATTCAGAATTTCTTGCTCAACTTATTAGTCAAGCAATAGATGAAAAATCCAGATATATGCCTATTGGCCACAAACCATTGCAAGTAGGAGATATTGTATTGATTAAAGAAGCCATGCAGAAGCCTGCAAATTACCCTATGGGAAAGGTCTTGAAAGTGCAAGTAAATGACTTGCAAGAAGTTACAGGGGCAACAGTAATGAAAGGTAATAGATCCCGTGTGGATATGCATGTCGAGAGCCTTATTCCTTTGATGAGCATCCGAGAATATGAGCAAAATAGGACACTGCAAGAAAACACAGCTGAAGCACAAATACCAGAGGCAGATGCTGTTAGGCCTCGGCGGAAAGCTGCCATTAGGGCAAATGAGAGAAACCTTCAACTGGCTAAAGATGGTTTGATTTGATTTTTGCTTGTATAAACACATTTGTTTTTTGGTTTGTTTTGAAATATTTTATTATTGCAAAATTACTAATGAAATAAGCATTAGTAACTGGTTACCATTCAATTTTTTATTGGTACAAAATTGAATGGCCTTTCCTGGGAGTGTTTGGAAAGTTATGTTTATCCTTAGTTTTTCCTTCTTATTAATATAAGAGATTTTCATTATTTTGCGTAATAT
>NC_090731.1:49830233-49852733 GCF_036898095.1 Palaemon carinicauda
AGTGTGCAGACATTCTACGTTCAGCCTTTTTTTTTTTTTTTTTTTTTTTTTTTTTTTACCTCTCCCCAAATAGAAAACCATGATGCCCAACGTTCACAAACAGATAGGATTCATCAAATGGCCTTTCAGCAAAAATGAAAAAAAAAATAGGCTTTGTGTAAACTTCAAATTACACTGGTTTACAAAGAAATTGAGGCAAGCACAAAAATACCCGATTTTACCTAATTTGGGGGTGTTGAATTCAAATTTGAAATCTGTTTTTACTCATCACATCTAGTTTATTTTTAGATATGCATAGTGTGCATTTTGTGCATATGCGGTACATAAAGGCGTATTATTCATTTCATGTAAGTATATATATATATATATATATATATATATATATATATATATATATATACATATATATATATATATATATATATATATATATATATATATATATATATATATATATATATATATATATATATATATATATATATATATATATATATATATATATATATATATATATATATATATATATATATATATATTAAGACGGATGTTGGCAGTTAGGGCAACAGGTCTCAGTAGTGCCCTGGCAGTTCTTGGAAGAGGTTGTCTCGCAGGATGGGGCAGGAGGTTGGTGTCCCTCAACTATTGCGTTACACATCTTTTGGGTAGCTAAATATTAGTATTACATTTTCCAATGCACATTATATTGCCTTTCATATAATTTAATTTTACTTTGTTATATTTTCAGATTCTCCAATGGCTTCAAGCACGTCAAAACATCGAGGATGCCTTAACAAGGCCAATTCTTTCTGCTACGTGTGTGGGGACTTCATAGCAGTTGCACAGCGTCGAATCATCACTTCCTCAGAATCGCCTACTTTCATTATTTTGACTGTAAAATTGGTGATCAGGACACGTCTTGGGCTCCACACATCTGTTGTAAACCCTGCTACAATGGACTAACTGCATGGTTCAATGGCAAGAAAGCGGCTTTCAACTTTGCAGTCCTGATAGTTTGGAGACCCACGAAGCCACGCAGAAGATTGTTATTTTTGTTTAATTAGTATAACTGGTTTCAATGCGTCTTCTAGGAAAAATATCAAATATCCTAACCTTCCATCTTCTATGACACCCGTTCCCCATTCAGATGATCTTCCTGTACCCACACCTCCAGTAGATAAGGATCTTCTTTCCTCATCAGATGAAGAAATGCCTTCAAGGGAGGATTCTACCGAGTCAATATCTTTGCAAAATATTGAGTCTACATATTCAGGAACAAGTGGCTACGAGCCACACTGGATCACGCAAGAACACCTGAATAATCTTGCTCGTGATTTGTATCTGTCAAAACAGCAGTCAGAGCTCTTGGCTTCTCGGCATAAACAGTGGAACGTAGTCCAGGAAGACATAAGGATCACCAGTGTCAGGAATCGGAACAATGACCTTGCTTCCTTTTCGACATGGAAAACAAGTTGTGCTACTGCAAAAACATACCTGGCTTGTTTGCGTCCCTTGGTTTGCCACATAATCCTTCAGACTGGCGTCTTTTCATAGACTCTTTCAAGAGAAGTCTCAAGGATGTGCATCTGCACAACGGGAATAAAAATCCCAGCATTCCCATTGCACACTCTGTCCATCTAGAGGAGTCCTATGACAATATGGAGCTTTTTTAGAAGCTATTAAGTACAGCGAGTACCATTGGAGTTCCAATATTGATTTTGAATTTAAAATGATAAGTTTTGACGTAACACCACTTTTTACTAAAGTTCCAGTTGATGATTTATTAGATTTTTTAACCGACGAGTTTACTAATTATGAATTTTCACTTCCATGTAATACTATGTTAGAATTGATTAAACTGTGCATCAAAAATTGTAATTTACTTTTAATGGGAATTTTTATGAGCAAAGATTTGGAATGGCAATGGGTAACCCTTTATCACCTCTTTTAAGTGATATTTATATGGAATATTTTGAGAAAAAAATTTTAGTGAATATTTTGCCGGGAAGAGTTTTGTGGTTTCGCTATGTTGATGATATTCTTTGTATATGGCCTTTAAATGAAGATGTATCTGCTTTTTTACATAGACTAAACTCACTGGTTCCTTCTATTAATTTTACAATTGAGGAAGAAAGAAATTCTGTTCAGCCCTTTTAGATATAAATGTTCATAGACATAATAATGGATTTAAGTTTAGCCTTTTTAGAAAACCCGCCAATGTATCGTCTTACATTCACTTTTATTCTAATCACCATATTAAAGCAAAACTCTCAGTTTTTTCTTCTATGTTTTTGAGAGCTCTTAGAGTTTGTTGCCCAGAATTTTTAGATGATGAGTTTTTAAGAATATACGATATTGCCTTTAATTTGAAATATCCAAAATTCCTAGTTGACGTAGCATTACAAAAAGCCAAAAAAACTTATTATGCAATTGACAATGTAACATCTTTTAATCATGATAATTTATTAGTTTTACCGTATATTGATATTTTTCTCTGTCTACCAGAAATTTTAAGATGTTTTAAGGTTAATGTTTTTAGAACTTCTTGTACTATAAAGTGTATTTTAATAAAGAACTCTCCTTGTAAGAGTGTAGGCTGCATATATGAAATTCCATGCAATGATTGTAATTTGAAATATATTGGGCAAAGTAGTAAAATGCTGGCAACAAGGTTAAATCAACATAAATACTGCGTTGAGTTGGTAATATGCCCAACACACTATTCGTTCATTTGAATTAATATAATCATTTGATAGACTAGAAGAACTCTAAAGAGCTACTATTCTGTAAAGATATTGTGAAAAGAAATATTATAGAATCAAGTATTATAAAGATAAAGTCGGATTGTGTTTTTAATATTAGTGCTGGTTTATATAAATTGGATAATTTCCTTATGACCAATATTGTTCAACAATTCAGAATTATATAGTTTGTGTTTACCTTTTTTGTTTATGACCAATTTACGTTCAAGTACAAATTTTGGCTGTGGGTCGTTTGATTGTTTGACAAAGCTTGTTAGCTGACTAGGTTTTTCTATCATTTCTCTATTGTTCAAAATAGTTTTGTTTTTTTGTTTTTATCTTATTTTACTTATTGACGTCCTTCAACTATGTCTCACTGTTTATTGTACCCTGAAGAAGTGTATTAAAAATGCACGAAAGCGCTTGGTACTAAAGCTTTTTATCATTTCCTACTGGTTTTTGCGTATATATATATATATATATATATATATATATATATATATATATATATATATATATATATATATATATATATATATATATTTGGGCTCAAGCCATGTCGTCCTGATGGAAGTTCCTTAAAGGCAGCTTCCTAGGGTATATTACAACTACGGTGATATTCCCATAGAATTTACCTTAAGGTACCCAGAATTCTAACTCCTGGAGCGAGTATCCCTAAAAAAGACCTTAGGGATATCGTAAATATCAGCGGACGTATTCTTGACACGCCTCATAGCAATCTATACCCCGAATAGAGTTAACACTTCGTAGGGGTCAAATGGCAAGAAAACGAAAACGATAAGAAAGGGGGGAGCCGTTCGAAAGGCATCTCTCCTCCCCGTTTCGTAAGCGTGCCCTGCGCCGCTCGCGGCGCCATCTGTATTCCTTTTTGCGGAGCTATACGACTCGGTGTTTTTCCCTGTGTTACTACCAAAACCTTGGATTTACTCGCTTATTATGCTTTCTCCAACTTCTTCTGCCTCGGATAAGTTGAGTACTATTTCTTTTATGTATAAATGTAGGCTCTTGTTTAAAATTAAAGTAATTAAAAGAGTTATCTTTGATACAAGAGCTGTTGCCTGCTGGAGGCGTCATGGACGCTGTCGCTCGCTAGAATAGGATTTATTTGTTAGCAAGAGCGACGTTCCCAGCCCCTTGCGCTTTAATAATTAGCTGCTTAGCTTAATTAGGAATTCTGTTATGATGCGATAGTAGTGTGCCTGGCGAAAGTTTTGCCTAGGCTGACCAACACTAGTCTTTGTAGCCTAGTTGTTGGCCCTTGTACTTCCTGCATGATAATTAGTCTTCCAAGTGTGATTTTATATTGCTTAAAGCGTTAGGCAAGGTTATACATATAAGCTCTTTTCGAGTATTTTCCAAGATAGTATTGGAGTGAGTTTCGGTGATTTAGGTAATCGATTCTCTTAGTGCCTAGGCTAGGTTGTCTTAGGTCATTATAATATTATCTGTTTCCCCGTTTGCTCCCTTCTCTTCGGGGAAGGGGCAAACCCTTTCCCTCTGTTTAAGCCTTAGGCTTAACTCTAGTGGTTTGTTTGAATTAAATTTCAAATATAACTATACTGGAGTAGTACTGTACCTTCCTGCTCCAACTGAATTGGTTCAGAGGGGGACAGTACAGCAGTGTATTAGTCTGAGTCCGTGTTGGTCTAGCGTGGGGCAGAGTCTCCCTTGCTGACTGACACGGGCATAGGAGGTTTATCCTCCTTGGATCACCTTGTTGGGTTCCTGTAGTTGATCCCTTCGCTCGGTGATCCCTCAGACTTGTCCTTTTTGCCGTTCCGGATTCGGGATATGTTCCCTTTCCGGAATTGCAATTCCTTCCTTGCCTTGGTTTTAGGGAGGCAGCCAGTAGTGCCGGCCTCCCTCCCGGGATTTCTCTGGCTGAGATGAGCTTTCTTAGTTGGGAATGACCCTTAACCAAGGCAAGGTTGGACAGGACCCTCTGTCCTTCCCTTCTATTTTTCCGTTTCCTTTGTGTCAGTCGTCCGCATTTGTACCTAGCCTAGGTTAGGATGGGGAACTGACGTGGTCCCCTGTCGGCCGGCAGAGTGTGCCGACCGGCAGAGAGCCTTTCTTTTGAGTGCTGCCCGGTCCTTTTCTTGGTCCCTCCACCGCTGCCGCCTGTAGATTCAGTAAGCAGTGGTTAGGAAGCCTGACTTAGTGTCTCCCCTTCCTCTCGGCACTCTTTCGGGTGCCGGGCGCAGAGGTTCATAGCCTCTTAGCCCGGCACTCATTCTGTTGTCTTCTTATGTGTTGTCCTTGCCGTCTGCCGGCCTAGGGGCCGGCCGTCGGTGGGGGGGTGTTCTCCAGTTCACTTGCTGTCGGTCGGCGGTGGTTATATGCCTTTGCCGGCCGGTCTCTTGCTCATCTGCCGGCCACTATGAGTGGCGGCCGGCAGCCGAGCGCTACCTGGTGTGGATGCCAGCCGGCAGGGTTTTCTTACCGCTGCCGGCCGGCCTGTTACACTGCCCGGTTAGCCGGCCACTAAGAGTGATGGCTGGCAACACGGTGCTACCCGGGTGGCTGCGGACCGGCAACCACTGCCGGCCGGTTCAGGCATGGGAACTGGAGTTCTCCCCAATAGGGGTGATCTGAAGTTGTATACTTGAGATCTACCTTTGGAAAAAAGGGGGGTGGTACTGACCGGCAAGAGCCGGCCGGCACACCACCCTCATGTACTGTATCAGTTCTTTCTTGGGTGGTGTATTCTACCAAGGGAGACCATGATATAGTAGGTTACAACACTGTTTTTCTAACTTACTTGTGTTATTTTGTGCAATCATTTGGTGTCGCCTTACAAGGATAAAAAGAAAAATTCTTTTCATCTCTGGCCAGAATGGTAAAATCTTACCTTAGGTGTGAGCTACACCTAATTTCCCTCGGGAAATATGATCTCTGGTTATTCTATTAAAGACTAACTACGTGATTTTTGGCTGGTGGGCTTCCACAGGTGATTGTGTGGGTTTCACAAGTAGGTGTCTTTCCCTTATTCTTTGTGAATGCTCATATTTACATGTGAATTGAAATTCACTTGATATTCATGGAAATTTTCTTCTTTTACAGGAGGAGCATCCGAAATTTGATAGTGTCTTCTGCAATGTCCACAGCAAGAACTTTTGCGGACATGTCTCGTGTAGGAGGCACGCGGCTTGCGCAGCCTCCAATGATGACCATCGCTACTGGGATCCGCAGGTATGTGCAGTATGTACTAACCTGCTATCAGAGGCTTTTGAATCCCCTAGGTCGGCGTAGTCAAGGGATGCAGCGAGGGAGAAGCTCCGTTTATGGGTAAGGGCTTTCCAGAAGAACACCACTGGACCTTATCTTCCTAACGAGAAGATGAGGGCATACCTTTTTCCCAAAGCTTCTACTGACGCTGTTGTTCCCCAGCCTCGGCCGGAGATCCCTCTCGTCCAGATCCCAGTGGAGGAGGATGTTGCGGATGCCATGCAGGACATCCAGCTGGATGACAAGATGTCTGACTTGTTCGACCGTGCGGAACAGGACCTCCTCGCAGAGGGTGAGGAGGAGGATCAAGATCCTATTGCCGTGGAGGAAGAGGTTCCCGTACCTTCAGACGTTCCGATTCAGGCCCCTGAACCTATCCCCTCTACTTCGTCCGCTCTTCCAGCAGAGCTGGGACAGGCTCTCTCTTCCATCGTTGGTATGATACAACAGATGCAGAGGGAGAATAATCAGAAGGCCGCTGCAATGGAGCTCCAGATGCAGAAGATCACAGCATCACGTGGACCTCCAAAGAAGCTCAACGTGAAGGACCTTCCTCTGTGCTCGGATGCCAACCCGTGGAGATATGCCGAGCACATGCCGATGACGGTCGGGAAGATCGTCATGTCGGAGAAACTGGGCTCAGTTCCCCTTGAGGAGGTGGAATTCTGGCCCAGTAGAGGGGCCTACCCGGACTGTTATGTCCGTCTGAAGAAGGAGCCGGCCTCGAAGGAGGAGACGGAACCGAAGGAGGTGATCATCCTGGATCACTCCAAGGCTCAAGCTGCCTTAACATCTGCATTGAAGGAGAGGGGGTTCTCAAACTCTAAAGTTGCTGCTTTGAGTAAGAAGCACCCCTCCTTCGTATCCTCCCCGGCTAGGGCCTTCCCCTTTATGCAGAAAGGGTTAGCGGCCGTTTTGAAGGTGGTTGAAGCTGGCAAACCGTGTCCATCTCTGGAGGAATGCAAACCACTGTCGTTGGCCTTGCCGTTGGATAACAAGGACTGGAAGGAGGTACACCTCACCTTCTCGGTTGGGAAGTTGGACGCCGACATTGCAGGTCAGCAGTTCGGCGAAAACCTTCCCAAGTTGTCGGAATTCCTCCTACGGAGGGAATTGGACACAAAGGAGCGACAGGCAGCCTCGATGTTACTCCAGACTAACATGGAGACAATGGCTAGCGACCCCAAGATGCCTGAGATGTTCATGGTAATGGCCAAGATCCATCTGGCCACGGTGACTAAGGACCTCTATTGCTTTGTCAAAGCGAGGAGGGCCTGTAGAGAGTTTGTTTTCGCCTCGGCCACAGTGAGGCATGAACCCAAGAGACTCATTTCATCTAGCATCTGGGGTAAAGATCTCTTTCCCAATGAAGTGGTCAAGGAGGTGGTGGACAAGGCAGCCACCGAGAACCGTAATCTTCTCCTTAAGTGAGGTCTGTCCCTTAAGAGGAAGTCTTCCCCTGATGAGGGCCCTCAGCCGAAAGGAAAGGCGAAGAAATCGAGGTTTTCTTCCCGTCCAGCCAAGCCTTTCAGACCACAACGACAGCAGCAGCAGCAGCCAGCTTTGCCTCCGGTACCACAACTGGTAGCCCAAACCCCGACCACCTTCCAATGGGTACCCCAAGCCATGTCATCAGCATCCCCGGCATTCAATCCAGTGTTCGAAGGGCAATCGACCACATTTCGAGCAAAGCCCAGAGGTGCAGCCAGAGGTTCGGCGAGACGCCCCTCTAGGGGAAGAGGATTCAGAGGTGGTCGCGGCCAGGGAGGCAAGACTGCAGGGCAGTCAAAGTGAAGTGTCGCCGGTAGGTGAGAGACTACAGTATTTCCGGGATCGCTGGACCTTCGATCCCTGGGCCCACAGCCTGCTCAAAAATGGACTGGGTTGGAGTTGGTACAGTACTCCGCCCCTGTGCCCTCAATTTTTCCAACACTTCACCCCCGTTTTGGAGGAGTACATTCAAGAACTGTTGGAGAAAAAGGTGATCCGGAGGGTAAAGTCCATCAAGTTTCAAGGGAGGCTGTTTTGTGTTCCCAGGAAGGACTCGGGGAAACTCAAAGTCATTCTGGACTTGTCACCACTCAACAAGTTCATAGTGAACCACAAGTTCAAGATGTTAATGTTACAACACATAAGGGCCTTACTGCCCAAGAGGGCATATACCGTCTCCATCGATTTGTCAGACGCATATTGGCACGTTCCAATAAGTCGCCGTCTCTCCCCCTACCTAGGATTCAAGCTACAACAAAAACTTTATGCTTTCAGAGCGATGCCTTTCGGGCTAAACATAGCCCCAAGGATCTTTACAAAGCTTGCGAGCGCAGCGCTCAAACAGTTACGCCTAAAAGGGTTCCAGGTAGTAGCCTACCTGGACGATTGGTTGGTGTGGGCAGCATCCAGAGCGGAATGCTTGCAGGCTTCCCTACAGGTGATTCTGTTCCTGGAATATCTAGGTTTCATGATCAACAGAAAGAAGTCTCGTCTTTCTCCAGCTCAGAGGTTCCAGTGGTTGGGAATTCACTGGGATCTAGTGTCACACCATTTTTCCATTCCGATGTCGAAAAAGGAAGGAAATAGCGGGGTCTGTCAGGAGACTTCTAGGTTCCGAGAGGATATCAAGACGCGAACAGGAGAGGGTTCTGGGCTCTCTTCAATTCGCATCAGTAACAGACCCAGTGCTAAGAGCACAGCTAAAAGATGCAGCGGGAGTTTGGAGAACCTTTGCATCGAAAGAGCGAAGGGACTTGAAGAGACCGGTCCCACTTCGGCTACGTTCTCTTCTCAGACCGTGGTCTCAAGCCAGTCGTCTAAAGATGTCAGTGCCTCCTCAGCCACCTCCCCCCGTCAGTGACAATCCACACAGATGCCTCAAAGGTAGGGTGGGGAGGTCACACCCATCGGAAAAAAGTGCAAGGGACCTGGTCCAAGCTATTTGGGACTTTTCACATAAACTTTCTAGAAGCTATGGCAGTGCTTCTTACCCTGAAGAAAGTATCCCCACGTCAATCTATCCATGTAAGGTTGGTACTGGACAGCGAGGTGGTAGTGAAATGTCTGAATCGGCGGGGATCGAGATCTCCACCACTCAACCAGGTAATGTTAGCCATATTTCGACTGGCGGAGAAGAAGAAGTGGCACCTGTCAGCAGTTCACCTTCAAGGAGTCCGGAATGTGACCGCGGACGCTCTATCTAGGGTTACACCGATAGAGTCGGAATGGTCCCTAGACGCAGGATCATTCTCCTTCATCTTGAGACAAGTCCCAGAACTGCAGATAGACCTCTTCGCGACGAAGGACAACAAGAAGCTGCCGAGATATGTGTCCCCATACGAGGACCCCTTGGCGGAAGCAGTAGATGCGATGTCCCTCGATTGGAACAGATGGTCCAGGATCTACCTGTTTCCCCCTCACAATCTGATGTTGAGGGTCCTCAACAAACTGAGATCCTTCAAGGGAGTAGCAGCAATAGTGGCCCACAAGTGGCCGAACAGTGTATGGTTCCCTCTAGCTCTGGAACTACGACTAGAGTTTCTACCACTCCCGGACCCAGTTCTGTCCCAGCAAGTCCAGAAGTCGACTGTCTACGCTTCATTACAGAAAACCCGGACCCTGCAGCTCATGATTTTCTCTCCCTAGCGGTGAAGAAACGGTTCGGAATCTCGAAAGATAGCATCGACTTCCTGGAAGAATATAAGTGTAAGTCTACTAGAAGGCAGTACGAATCAGCATGGAAGAAATGGGTAGCCTTTGTCAAAGACAAGAATCCGCACGAGATCTCTACGGAGTTCTGCCTATCCTTCTTCATCCACCTCCACGGACAGGGGCTGGCGGCTAACACGATTTCTACATGTAAGTCAGCTCTGACAAGACCCATTCTATATGCCTTCCAGGTAGACCTCGCTAACGAGATGTTTAATAAGATCCCGAAGGCCTGTGCTAGGCTTAGACCTTCAGCTCCTCCAAAGCCTATTTCGTGGTCTTTAGACAAAGTCCTTCATTTTGCCTCATTACTGGATAATGAGGAGTGTGCATTGAAGGACCTGACTCAAAAAGTGATCTTCCTTTTTGCCCTTGCTTCTGGGGCCAGAGTTAGTGAGATTGTGGCCCTCTCGAGAGAGGAGGGCCGGGTTCAGTTCCTGGATGGGGGAGAACTGAACCTGTTTCCGGACCCTACGTTTCTCGCTAAGAACGAGTTGCCCACCAACAGGTGGGGTCCCTTGAGAATCTGCCCTCTGAAAGAAGATGCATCTCTATGTCCCGTAGAATGCATAAAGGTCTATCTTCGTAGAACTTCAGACTTCCATGGGGGCCAACTATTCAGAGGAGAAACATCGGGCTCGAATTTATCTTTAAATCAACTTAGGGCGAAAATTACATATTTTATTCGCAGAGCGGATCCTGACAGTTCACCCGCAGGTCATGATCCGAGGAAAGTTGCTTCATCCTTAAACTTCTTTAACTTTATGGATTTTGAACACCTTCGTTCATACACTGGCTGGAAGTCTTCCAGGGTATTCTTTCGCCACTATGCTAAGCAAGTGGAGCAGCTAAAGAGGTCTGTGGTAGCAGTTGGTTGCGTCGTTAACCCTGCTGTTTAACTCTGCGAGGAACAGTGGAATTATTTGGGACTTTGATTCTTGGGTGAGTGTATAGTTATATGCGTTGGTATAACTAGTAGTGAAGGCTCTGGGAGCCCACAGTGACTGTTCCAGCGTTATGGTGATGGTAGCACAAGTACAGACAGGTGTGCCGAGCATTTCTGACGCTAATGTCAGTGGATAGTAACATGGACGTTAACTTTGATACCTTGGTATGTGACAAGTGACCTGATTGTTTTCTTTCAGATAACCATACATCCATGCACTACGGTACTTGTGTAAATTGTTGGTCATCCACCTATAATATGTATATATTTGTGGTAACCATGTCTATTTATTGTTACTCAATAAGCTTGTTCTCGGGAACCTTGCATCTCCTTCACCTATATTGATTTCATGTTAATTATTGAGCATTTAGCCTATGTATATTAATCGGGGATATCTATAATAGCCTATTCCTTAATGCAAGCCTTGTTGCACTGGTTTATACTTTCCTTAGCATAAAGGGCTCCACCCCTCTCTGAGGACAGTGGCGGCAGCAAGTTTAATCCTACGCAGATATAACCTTTTTGTCTATTTCTACTTCGACCAGGGTGCTGGTCTGGATTTTTTCCCTTGGATGCTGTAGTTCCGTAAGGACTATGCTTTACTTCATAAAGAGTGAGACCACTATATTGTACTGGCTGGCGAGTGATTCATACATAGGTATATGTACTCTTCGTTCGTTTCTAGAGTCTAGTAGGACTCCTCCCTGTAGGGGGCAGGAAGCGCTTTCATGGCTTATGATTAGTGAAAAGATGTATAACCGTAACATCTTAGGTCTTTCAGTCGAGTTGACTAAGAAACATTCCTGAGGAGTACGGCACGTATTGAGAATCCACAGATACAGTAATGCTCTGGTATACTTCCATCAGGACGACATGGCTTGAGCCCAAAAAACGGATTTTGAGCGAAGCGAAAAATTTATTTTTGGGTAAGATGGCCATGTCGTCCTGATGGACCCGCCCTGTCCCTTTTCAAAAAAAAAAAAAAAAAAAAAAAGAGAAAAGGGCTGTAGGACCCCTCCCTACATACAGTATCTGTAGCACCTCGTGTATCGCTACAAGGAATACAGATGGCGCCGCGAGCGGCGCAGGGCACGCTTACGAAACGGGGAGGAGAGATGCCTTACGAACGGCTCCCCCCTTTCTTATCGTTTTTGTTTTCTTGCCATTTGACCTCTACGAAGTGTTAACTCTATTCGGGGTATAGATTGCTATGAGGCGTGTCAAGAATACGTCCGCTGATATTTACGATATCCCTAAGGTCTTTTTTAGGGATACTCGCTCCAGGAGTTAGAATTCTGGGTACCTTAAGCTAAATTCTCTGGGAATATCGCCATAGTTGTAATATACCCTAGGAAGCTGCCTTTAAGGAACTTCCATCAGGACGACATGGCCATCTTACCCAAAAATAGATTTTTCGCTTCGCTCAAAATCCGTTTTATATATATATATATATATATATATATATATATATACATATGGATATATATATATATATATATATATATATATATATATATATATATATGTATATATATATATATATATATATATATATATATATATATATATATATATATATATATATATATATATATACATATATATATATATATATATATATATATATATATATATATATATGTGTGTGTGTGTGTGTATGTGTGTGTGTGTGTGTGAGTGTGTGTATATGCATATATATATATATATATATATATATATATATATATATATATATATATATATATATATATATATATATATATATATATATATATATATATATATATTTATATATATATATACACTATGGTCATTTAAACATGAGGTTAGGAATGTTTTCGTGAGTATAACATCAATATATCGAAGCATGCAGTTCTTACTACATATTACATATAATAATGAAAATGTTTGATCTGAAAACCATCATATTATATGGAAGTGACGTGAAAGGACCTTATATAATGAAATGTAATTTAAATTTTCATAGGGCTAGGTTAATTCTAGAATGAAAGGTGGTCCATTTTTTTAAAATCAAAATAAAAGTTCCCTTTCATCCTAATGTCAAAGGCATCTCCTTAAAGACCGTTATTATAATAGTACCTGTTAATACTGAATATTCAAACGAAGAATCTTTACAGGGAGGCTTTTTCCTTCATATATTATATTGGTGGTTAAAGTCGCTATGTATTATACAATATGTTAGATTTTTTTTTTTTAACAATATCAGGTGTAAATATTTTTTGAATAATGTAAGTCAATAGGTGTTGTTTTTATCATGTTTATACCGAATCATAGTTGACGTAACATTCATGACTCAAATTGCTATCGTTATTTTTGGGGGGAATCGGACTAAATTCAGAGCTGCCTTAATTTATTGATTTAAAGCTATCTGGTTTTTGAATGAGTGATCATATGATATTGTATTTGTGAGTGACTCGTAAATGTTTTATGAATAGATACATTTATGATACTATTTTTAAAACCTGTTTCTGCTTTTAACATTTATCAGAATTTATTTCAACTATTACGACTTCTTGTTAATATTAGTATGTGTTCGTTAATAACTTCATTTCTTTGAAAGAAATATTGTTTATGAGGAGATAAATACTGTAGCATTGATGCTTGCATCTTATTAAGTTAATCTAATGTATATGAATATTATTTAGCATTTGAACTTTATAAATACCAAAAAAAAATATTTTTTCATTCTACATTAGATTGTAAATTAATAGATGAATTCCAATTACATAAACTATAAAAATATCATGGGAGTCCATAGACAACACCCTTAATACCAATGTCTTTGTTTTTTGTAATATTTTAAAAAGACGAGGATCATATATAAGATTTATTTTAGCAATTCTACCACATAATCGGTTCTCGTCATTTTCGTCCGATCGCAAAATACAAGAATTATACATGGAGTTATACTAAGTTCATCCTCTCAGTAGATATTATGGTATACGCGATATGGAACGTTAAGTGCATTGAACGAACAAGGTAAAACGACAGTGGACCTCCTGTGGAGAGTGGGGTTCCCTTGCTGTATGAGACCAGAAAAGTAGACATCAAAGTAAAGTAATTAAAGATAGATAGATAGATAGATAGATAGGATAGATAGGTATCTACTATATATATATATATATATATATATATATATATATATATATATATATATATATATATATATATATATGTATATATATATGATAATGTATGTATGTATGTATGTATTTGTATATATAGATACATTTACTTATATTCTACATGCTTGTGGAATTTAGGAAATAAAAATCTTCATACCATATACACAAAAAATTTAAAGAGAAAACGAGAATCTGAATAGATTTTATTGCCCGTGTAAACGTCCTTTTAGTTAAAGATATAGCAGTGTTGAACAAGGCAAAGTCAAGCGACCATAGAATGATGAAAGTACTTTTTTAGATCTAAAGAAAGAAAACGGAAAACTAATTTTAAGAAAGAATATAAACACTACTATAATATGCGAAAAATTCGTTGAGGGTAGTCAAGACAAACTAAATAGGTACGCCTAAATACATGATGGAATGAAAGCAATCAAAATAAAAAATTAAAAAAAAAATTCTTTAGCAAAATGTTCATTAAAATTTGCAAAATAGAGTTGGAAAATTTCCAAAACACGATCAAGGATAACTATCTGAAATAGCAAAAGCCCAATAAAGAATTGATAAGAAATGAGGGTAAAAACCAAAGAATGTAGAATAAAATTTACGGAAATATATAAAACAATAAATAAAAACAAGGAATTCGTAAACAAAAGGAGACTAAGATTGAGGGAAAACGAAAGAAAGCAAGAAGCTTCAACTTGATGAAAAGATAACATGGAACGGGGTGCCATCATATATGTGTTTCAAAGGATGAAAATGGATATATTATGAACAAAAAAAGATACTAATAGATAGAAACTGCAGCCGGTTTCTATAAGATATTGATAAAAGAAATTACTTTGTCAATAGAAATAATGTAACACCTTTACTGTGGGAAAAGTAAAGAAAGCGCTTTACCTTAAAAGAATTTACTTTGTCAATAGAAATAATTTAACACCTTTACTGTGGGAAAAGTAAAGAAAGCGTTTAACCTTAAGAAAAAGCCAAAACAATAGAAGATCACCTAACAATCAATTCAATATTAGCTGGAGGAGATTTTATAGTTGAAAAACTCGCTAAATTTTACACGAAAGTCTGCAGAGTGTTGTATGCTTAGCCCTTGGAAAAAATTTATCATTATATTCACAAAAAAAAAAAAAAAAAAAAAAAAAAGCGACCAAAAATACCACACAGTAAGGTTACTTTGAAAAATATGTAAAATATTCACAAATATCATAATAGGCCGAATAGGAAGAGAGCTAGTCTTATAACCAAGAAAAAAGCCAGGCTTTAGAAGTGGGTATTTAATAACCGACAATATCTATGTAATTCATCAGTTAATGGAAAAATCAACATGGTATGAAAAACCAGCATGTATGGCATTTATAACTATGAGAAATATTCTTATTATGTCAAAACGACAGCTGCACTGAAAACCCTGCAAAAACAAGGAATAAATGAATCTAATCATAGAACAATTGAAGATATCTATACGGGAAAATATCTGAGAAATTTCAATGGAGGAAGGAGTTAGAAAGACAGACCCCATCTCTTCCAAATCATTCACAGCAGACCTAGAAGTTCTTAAAAAAATTTAGATTGTGAAACTGAAGAAGTTATTGGTAAATACCGTAAAAACTCAATATTTTCTTATGACATATTTCTGTTAAGGGAATCATAAGAAGAATTGCGAAAGATGGTAGAAAAACTGAAAAGAGAAAGAAGGACTCTAGGACTAAAAGGAATATGTGTAAAACTAAGACAAGGTCCAATGAAAAATCAGAGAGAAAAAAAGTAAGGGTTTTAAAAGAACCTTTATAGAGTGTTGATGAATATACGCACTTAAGACATACGGTAAGAGTTTTCCAGTAACATGAGACCAAAATTAGGTGAAGTGTGCGAGTGCACAGTTTGGTTGTAGCTGAGAAGCGAGGTAAATGCAACTAACTTTTTTTTCATGTTTGTTCGTTTTAGATTACCAAGAACACAAGGAAAATTGTGCAAACCACAACCTCTTGCACAATGGCAGCCCGTAAGTTTGGTAAACATAAGAAAGTGACAGTTAGAACAGTTATCAAAAGGTAAAAACAAATAAAAGACAAACGGGATAAAATCTGTTGCTTTTCAATAGATCCTGATTCGAACGTTCCAAGGGGTGAAAAGGGTCCGGTAGGGTGGCTCCTTTTCAGGTCCACGAAATTGATGAAATGAGTAGTAAGAGAGAAAGCGTTTATAACACCAAGTCCCATGTGAGTCGGAGATCACGGGAAGGAGTAAAAATGAATCAAGTTGTAGGCAAGAGAAAAAGGAATAAAATATTCCCAAGTAAATGGTAAGTGGTAGATTTAGCGATAGGGAATAGTACTACCTAAGTAAGAGAGGAAGTTGATAATCAAAACGGAAAAGTGATGGAAGAAGTATGAGAGCAGAAAAGATATTCATGACTGAGAGCCACCTTATTTCAAGGGATCATGAGTTTATATGCAGGGGTTTTAAAGCAAGAATAGCCAAAAAAAAAAAAAATCAAACACAATGATTCATGAATATACGGGCTTGAGCAGGTTATCAGTGCGAGGGTGTAGATAAATCAATATATAAAAGAAACAGAAATGCCCATGCATTGTACGAACGTGTGTGATACACGTGCGGTACAAAAGAATAAGCAGCGAATAAAAATGTTTTTGGTGAAGAGAATGAGACAACGAATACTAAATTACTACTTTATTTCGAAATAAAGAACTTAAACAGATGGTACTATATGTATTAACGTATGCATAAAAAACAGGTAGACTTACTAAAGCCTGAGAATATAAGCTAGTTACAATATAAAGAGCTGTATAAAGCAATAATGATGGGAATAACAGTAATTGCCAGAAAAAAAAAGAGGAACAGAGATGTAAGAGCAAAGTAAAATCGAGGATATTCAGCATGAAAGAAAGAGAAATTGTCATTTGCTGGACGTATAATGCGAAAATCAGATAATAAATAAACATTAGGAATAACAGAATATGTCCCTAGAGATTGCAAAAGGAGCAGGGCAAGGAATAGAATACAAAGTATTGACGAAGTAAGAAAATTTACTTGTATAGACTGTCATAGAAAGAACATAAAGATCCGCAAGTGGATGGACATGTCTGAGGCCTTTGTCCTCCAGTGGACTAGTTACGGCTGGTGATGACAACACTGCCACTAAAGTTACTGGTCGCTTTGACTGGCCTGGCAGTAGTTGATTGGATCATTTTCTCTGGTTACGCCTCATTGTGTCTGTGCCTACATATAAACGAAATAGTCTGGCCGATTCTTGACTTATTCTACTTTGTCCGCATATACCTGACAACAAGAATACCAAATAATTCTTCTTCACTTAAGGAGTTAACTACTGCAATGTAATTTTACAGTGTCTACTTTTCACTGGGTGGGGGTAGAAATACTCGTTAGCTAGGATAAGCAGCTTTTCCAGGAGAAGGACAGTATAAAATAAACAATTTGGGGAGTGCCATAGCCTCTGTACCATGACCTTTCACTGTCTTGGATTAGATTTTTCCTTGCTTGGGGGTATACTCGGGTAAACTGTCCTACCTTATTTCTTTCGCTATATTTTTTTTTTTTTTGGGGGGGGGGAAATTTCATGGTTTAGATTTTGAAGTCTCTATTTTAATGTTGTTGCTTGTCTTAAATTGTTTTATTTAGAGTGTTTATTCTTCACGTGTAGTTTATCTATTTCTTTGCTTCATCCCTCACTGGGCTATTTTCCCTGTTGGAGCCCTTGGGTGTATACCATCATGCTTTTCTAGCTAGAGTAATAGCCTAGCTATATATATATATATATATATATATAGATAGATACATAGATACATATATATATATATATATATATATACAAATATAATATATACGTATATATATATATATATATATATGTATATATATAAATATATATAGATATATATATATATATATATATATGTATGTATATATATACATATAATTATATATATATATATATATATACAAATATAATATATATGTATATATATATATATATATATAGGTATGTATATATATAATATATATATATATATATATATGTGTGTGTGTGTGTGTGTGTGCATATATATATATATATATATAAAAGTATATATGTGTGTATGCGTGTGTTTCTGTATAATTTAGATAATTTGAGGGTCCTTGCTAGCATATGGCCTGGTGTTTGTGCATGAAATTTTGGACACAGCAACACAAGAGTAGTATTTTATTTGGCCCCTGAACTAATCCTGATGTTCTCTAAGTCGATCCTTTTCAGAGTTTATAATACAATGAAATATTTTGAAACTCTGCAGTATATTATAGTACTTTGGTATAGAGAAGAGCTTTCAAGAATCATTGTTTTTTGTTAAGTAATAATTCAACTAAAATTTTTCTCTCAATACAGAATCGAGAACTTAGAATATTTTCGGTCCTTATAATTAAGAGAGAGAGAGAGAGAGAGAGAGAGAGAGAGAGAGAGAGAGAGAGAAGTAAAGGAAAGAGAAACGTAAAATGTTGTAATGTGCACAGTTTTAAATGCAACCAGCAATCTTCAGGTATTCCAGGATTTTCTTCATCATAACTAGTATTTATATGCAATGGTAAATATATCTCTAAAACTTTAAAGGCTTAATCCATAATGAATAAATATGCACAATGCAAACCCAAAGTCTAAGATTCCACATGGCAATACACATAGGGAAATATAAAAACAAATATATTAATATTGCCTGTTAAAATTAATTATGGTTCGGCTTTAGGATATACAGTATATTCAAATAGAAAACAGGATGCCACAACATCAATATTTAACCTGTTCATCAGAAGTATGGATACGATAACAGAAACATCTACAAATGAATATCAGGTTATCAATCCAATGGTTTTATACCTTCAATTAGTGATTGTAAATTCCAACGCTAATGCTTCGTATTTATATTTCAAATCTTAATAGAAAATTATATATAATGATGATATCTCGGATGTACCTAATGAATATAGTTTTATATAGGAAATCTTCCTAACATGCATTATTACTCAAGGTTTCTAAACTAAGGTTAAAATATACATTATTTTTCCAGCCCCTTTTGCAACGTTATCAGAAATATGTTTTTTATTATATCCCCCACCCCCCCAAAAAAAAATATTTTTACTCCATTTTAATATGAAAATATTTCTTCTTCTTTTGGAATATATCAGCTTAGGCCTCAGTTTCTCAGAATCTATAAAAGTTCCTCAATAATCTATAAAGTCACCACTGAAAATTCAATCAAGAAACCTATGTAAATTTAGTACATGTTCCTTCAAATCAAAAGAAGTGAGATTTTGGGGCTATCATGAGCTATACAACTTCATTTACTTTTATTGAAGGACATAAAATATCGTATATATCAGTTATCAGGTTTGAAATTAAAGAAAGCATAACCTTTCGAGGTAAAGAAGAAATCTAATTTAGAAGACTAAGAAGCAGATGATAACTAAATTACAGTTGCTGATTGTTCACTATCATAATAATTACCGCCTGCTAGGTAGATATTTTCCATTACTGACAGATATTACCAAAAAGCCATATTCTTGATAAGAAAAATAATCAATTAGATCTATTTACTTCAATAATGTTAAAATCTAGGATTTAATCAACTGCTGGCATAATGATGAAGATATATCACTAAAAGCCTTATTCTCTTTTTTCTCCTAAAGATGATCTGCTATTGAACTTCACAAAGTAGTATCATCGAGACCCAATCCTAACAATTATACTTTGGAGAATATGGCGTTCCCCAAATCTTGCCAAATGGTGCTATAATCCTGTTTTTATAGCTACATACTTGGCATTAACTCCTATTAATAGTTCGGTGAGGCGAAGGCTTACTTGTACAGGTTGATCCTGTATAAAGAAAGTAATGACCATATATATTGATATAAAAATATTTTTTTCATGTCCATTGACTTGTAACTGCGAAAGACTGCTATATATAAGGGGGTTTTATGATGATCATCACTTTTCTACCAGGCGACGAGTTTCCTTATTAGCATAACCACCATTATTCTAGACATTCCACTAACATTTGGAGAGCTTATTTTTCTCGCAATAATTATTTGGAAAGGGAGGCTTAAAATAAAAGCTGATAAATCCCATCTCAAAATAACAAGGGCATTAGGCTAAAATTACATCAACAGACGTCGATTTACTTTCACTAAAATATTCATGATGATTAATGTTTCAATTTCTTAAAAGATATATAGGATAGGAAAAAAAAAAAAAAAAAAAATATATATATATATATATATATATATATATATATATATATATATATATATATATTTATATATATATATAATTACTTCATCTATGGTGAAAGCTGTTTATCACTTCTAGAAGTGATTCTTCTAGATATTTGCGCTGTACGCTCAGGAATGGGAAATTACTACCCAAATATTCAGGATAATAGGATACAATTAAGAATAATTTTCTGTTATATTTTTTCTTTGAAGTTATTAAGTATCCCTCAAGATTGCTTTTTGAATACCGCTATGTCCTGAAATTTCAAAATTAAATCGTAAAAGAATCGTCAGAAGAAAAGTCACACAAAAGACTGGCTCATATTTCGTCTCTCTAGGATTTTATCCTCGTCTCCAATCTTTCCCTGATTGGACTTTTGGTCATTTCTGATAGTTTCCTTAATCTTGTTTAGAAACTTTTCCACTTATCTCTTGTGCTGATTCCAATACATTGTTTTATTAAATTGTGGATTTTTCTTCTTTACTTACGTACTTTGTTAAATTAGTTTTTATCTTGTTTTACATTTAGACAAATTTTGCTTCTCACCATTCTATGGTCACTCTACTTTAACTTGTTTAACAGTTACATCTTTAACTAAATCAACTTTTTCACTAAGGAGAAATTATATTTAAATTTTTTTTCTGTCTTTCCATCTGGACTTCTTTATATCCTTTTTCTGTTTCTTTTTATAAAATAAGTGTTCATGGTTTTTTAATTAATTCTTTCAGCAAATTCTACACGCAGGACTCCTTTGTAGTTTTTTTGTGCCTACTACAAATTTACATACTGCTAATTCTCTTCTCTTCCTCTAACCTATTTTAGCATTGTAATCGACCAAAAAAATTAGTAAATTGAGTCTTATGATTTTTCATTGATATCTCCACATCTTCATTAAACGTCTCTATTTATTCATCTGTATAGGATGTTGTTGTTGCAAACGTTACACTCTTTATTTACTTTGATAATTAATCGTGAAATTCTATCACAAGTACTAAAAAGATAAGCTATGTTACCTGGAAGATTCCATTTATTTGTAGTTTTCTTGTCATCTGAAGCAAAATATGTGGCCCACTTTTAACTAGAGTATATATATAAGATTCTCCAATTCTAATTTTGTCCAATCCCATTATGTCCCTATTTATTAATCTTACCTGTCTTTGTAACCCATCAAAATCTTCTTCCCTAGACAAATTCTTACTGTTTTAACCACACATTCTTCTTCTTCTTCTTCTTCTTCTTCTTCTTCTTCTTCTTCTTCTTCTTCTTCTTCTTCTTCTTCTTCTTCTTCTTCTTCTTCTTATTATTATTATTATTATTATTATTATTATTATTATTATTATTATTATCCAATCCCCAGAAAAAATCTTTAATCGAGTTTAATTCTAGTTTTTTTCTAGTTTTTATGGAGATTAAAACTATCTAAAATAGATAAGTTCAATAGCTTGAGAAAAGGAATGCAAGATTTGTTTGTCTATCTAAATGTTCCCTTTATAATGTCTATGATGAAAACTATATTACTGATCCTTAGATACAGTTATCCCCCCAAAAAAACTTTGCCCCAACTTAGACAGTATTCCAACTATTGTTAACTACATTAAGGTACACAAACTAAAACCCATCTTTCTGAAATTGTTGAAATTTTCATTGCATCTCAACGACAACCCTCACAACGTGATTGGAATTCAAGATGGACTAAACTGGTATTCAGAACCTGCTATGGCAGTAATATCATCCGGGTTGGTACATTATGCTCTCCGTGTTTTTTTAGATACACGTAAAGGGATTTCGGCGAACATAAAATGTTGTAAAGCTGGTAATTGAAATCTTCATATCTTGATTGTATCATCACACACCTAATTCATTAAACTTTTTTTTTATCTCACTTTCTGGAGCAAATGCACAAGCAATTTATTCTCTGATACCCTTTAATAAAACATTTAATAATATTAAGAAGTAAACAATAGTAAAAGAATTGGTATTTTTTTTCTTTGCGTGTGATAAATTTATTCAACAAAACCTATTTTATGCCGTCTTTTTCCAAATTGTAAAAGTATATATTAGTTATCCATGGCAGTTGCCTCTTCCGATTTAAGTGATACAACAAACTTTTTTTTTTTTTTTTTTTTTTTTTTTTTTTACAAACTAATAAAAACATTTCATCCAGTCGTTATTATATTCTACCTTATGATAAGAATATATGTTTTGCCGCGTAGGGACTCGGTAAATGTATTTATCTCACTCTTGGGTGTGGTACAACTTATACTGGCCTAAGCTGAGTAAAATGTCAAAGACGAAGAAAGACTACGTAAATACCAATAAAACCCTGGGTAGCATGTACTGTTTTACACCCATTAGGCTAAAGGTTGAAGGTGTCTGGTTTCAGTTCCGGTTTCATCAGAATAGATGTTTACCAAAACGTCAGCCAGGCAA
>NC_090731.1:49873072-49888072 GCF_036898095.1 Palaemon carinicauda
ATTTGACATAGGGATCTACTTCAGATCATCATTCAAGGGAGAGATATTCACAGCTATCCAAAATAAGAACTATAAAGAGTTACTGCTGTATAATACATCAATTATCTATTAGAAATGACATACCAGTTATCCCAAAGAGAAAAATAGAAAATGTAGTAAGAATCCATCCCCCTCTCTCTCTCTCTCTCTCTCTCTCTCTCTCTCTCTCTCTCTCTCTCTCTCTCTCTCTCTCTCTCTCTCTCTGTTCAAGGACCTCACCATACACTCTTCTTCGACTTTTCCTTAGTTATTATTATTATTATTATTATTATTACTTACTAAGCTACAACCCTAGTTGGAAAAGCAGTATGCTATAAGCCCAGGGGCTCCAACAGGGAAAATAGCTCAGTGCGGAAAGGAAAATAAAATATTCTAAGAAGAGTAACAACAATAAATATCTCCTATATAAACTATAAAAACTTTAACAAAACAAGAGGAAGAGAAATAAGATAGGAGAGTGTGCTCGAGTGTACCCTCAAGCAAGAGAACTCTAACCCAAGACAGTGAAAGGCCATGGTACAGAGGCTATGGCACTACCCAAGACTAGAGAACAGTGGTTTGATTTTGGAGTGTCCTTCTCCTAGAAGAGCTGCTTACCATAGCTAAAGAGTCTCTTCTACCCTTACCAAGAGGAAAGTGGCAGTGAACAATTACAGTGCAGTAACCCCTTGGGTGATGAAGAATTGTTTGGTAATCTGTGTTGTCAGGTGTATGAGGATAGAGGAGAATATGTAAAGAATATGCCAGACTATTCAGTGTGTATGTAGGCAAAGGGAAAATGAACCGTAACCAGAGAGGAGGATCCAATGTAGTACTGTCTGGCCAGTCAAAAGACCCCATAACTCTCTAGCGGTAGTATCTTAACGCCTTTCAAGTACATTTCAAGTAAGTGAAATGGAGTTACTGAAAAATCAAATTCATCTTCTCTTTCAAAACTCTTTTTCAATACAAATAACGAAAAAACTGTGATAAAAGAGGTTTTTAAGCTAACGAGATATAAATACTTCTTCCTATTTAATAGAGATGAAACTGCATATTATTTCAAGTCTTTGTTGTTTAAATGTAAAACTTTGGTATAGATAATTTAAAAAATCATTTTAATTCTACTTATTGTAATATAACCTAAGAAGGTAGTATGTTGGCCAGGGGACTAGCCACACGTTTAGATACTACCGCTAGAGAGTACTACAATGAATCCCTTTCTCTGATTACGGCTATTTTTTTCTTTGCCAATAGAAACACCGAATAGTCTGGCCTATTCTTTTCACATTCTCTTCTGTCCTCATACACTTGACAACACTGATATTACAAACAATTCCTCTTTGCTCAAGTGGTTAACCACAACAAAATAATCAAATAAATTGTTATCTAGTCATGTGTCCATAGCCTCTCTACCATTGTCTTCCCCTGTCTTGGGTTAGAGTTCTCTTCCTTGAGGGTACAATCGGGTACAGTATTCTACAGTATCTTATTTCATTTCATCACCTTTTGTTATTTTTTTTTATAGTTTATATATGATATTTTTATTTTACTGTTGTTACTTTTCTTAAAATAATTTATTCTTGTTTGATTTCCTCATTGGGCTGTTTTCCCTGAGCTTATGATATATATATATATATATATATATATATATATATATATATATATATATATACATATACATATACATATACATATATATATATATATATATATATATATATATATATATATATATATATATATATATATATATATATAGTAATAGTGATATTTAAGAGAGGCAAGCATTCTTGCTTCTCCAGATGGCTAAGTATATTAAGCCACTGTCACCCATATACCAATACGAATAAGCATTTTATGTAATAATGACTGTGATAACTTTACTTATAAGTAATTCTCTTTAGATGGAAGTTACTTCAAATGTATCACTATAAATTATTATGATATTTATATTAAGCTTCTAAATCCATGTTAATTCATATGATAAGTTTTCTTAAAACAGAATACTACATGTTATTCCAACACTTCTTGACACTTTTTATAATGCTAACTGGGTTCCATATCAGTTACCATTATTTTAAGGGTAATAGAAACTTTCAAGTTACGGTGCTCCTTATAAAATGAATTAGAGATCAAGACTTCATTTCATACATTTGTCTGCTTCCACTGTTATCATAAGCAATGAATATGAATTAGATGTAAATACTGTAGAATAATAAGAGTATAGATCTGAATGTAGAATAACCTAATTTCATTAGAATGATATGCCTTTTATATTTCTCTAAAGGATAAAGATTTAATGAAAACTTGACATATCCAACTCTCATTATATTTAGTCGAAAGCTCCAACACAGGATACGAAAAGTATTATTGTAAATAATAGGCGCAATTTTTTATAAATTTGATAGAGTTGTTATGAAAAAAAAAAAAAAAAAAAAAAAAAAAAAAAAAAAAAAAAAAAAAAAAAAAAAAACATCTATCAAAACTATGTACGTAAGTACGTATTATCTTCTAACGTTTACCAAGATAATTTTTTTTTTCCGTTACAAAAATTATTTTCCAAACCTCTTTCATGATAAAGATAAACTTCAAATACCTGACCTTTGCAGTTATTACTTTGACCTTACGCTCCTTTGGTACATAATGGCACTCTCTCTTTCATGTTAGTTCATTATTTCTCCCTTTTGAGCTTCTCAGGTGTCTGCTAAAGTTATCGTACCTTGCTCCAATTTGGCCGATCATTATTTTCAGACTGAAACCTCTGGGTAAGACATACAAGGCCCTAAAATGTCAGCTGCACTCTAGCTCCCTTAAACTATTTTTTTTTCTTTTTTTTTAAGAAAAAGAACTTTCACTCGGAAAAGTAAATATAGTTTTTTTTTTTCCAGAGTATTCATGGGGATACAAAATGAAAACAACTTGCATCTCAATAGATGTTATTATCCTAAATTAATAGTGTAATAAGCAATGGTTAGTGAAAGATAAAAAAATGATGAACGTGTGTCTGTAAATGACGGAATTATTTACTTTTGATATTTTATCTGACATAAAGCATATTATATTTTGAGAGTGTTAGTCATACTTAGCTACAAATTCCATGTCTTCCATTGAAGATGATACAAAATAAGGAATAAGTTGTAACAAAAGTTGTAATAAAACTTCAAATGAGTCTGAAATCTAAAGCTGCCGTAGGAAAAAAAATGAGCTTCAGAATTTGCTCATTGTTGACAAAATCATCAAGGGTCGAATAAAGGAAGCTGTTGGAATAAAAGAATCATGAAGTTTCCCTTTATGACAAAGAGAACACATTACGAAGGTATTGTAATGTGACAGAGTAATTAGATATTTGAAATGAAAATTAATACAATATTTAAATTATTCTAAAACAGAGACAATATATTTTTTTTTTTAGTATCTCACACTTTCGTTAAGTCTAATGAATGAAAAGTATATGGTACGTAAAAGAATGATAAAGTCAAACTAGCCTTAAGTAACCTCCTGACCCGTACAGTGGTAACGTGTTTGCCTAGCATTCGCATGGCCACAGATCAATCCCAGCCTGGGACCGTGAGTTTAAGCTGTTTGCTGGGGAAGCCACTGCTGTGGTTGGGCACCACGGTTAGGGATTGGGCTTTCCTGGCTGACGTTTTGGTATGCATCTATTCTGATGAAACTGGAACTGAAACCAGAAACCTTCAACCTTTAGCTACCCGGGGTTTGATTGGTGTTTACGTAGTCTTTCTTCGTCTTTGAAATTATACTCAGCTGAGGCCAGTATAAGCTGTACCGCACCCAAGAGTAAGACAAATACATTTACCGAGTTCTTACGTGGCAAAACATATATTCTTATCATAAGGTAAAATATAATAACGACTGGATGAAATGTTTTTATTAATATGTAAAAGAAAGTATGTTTGTTGTATCACTTAAATCGGAAGATGCAATTGCCATGAATAACTAATAGATACTTTTAAAATTTGGAAAAAGACGGCGTTAAAATAGGTTTAGTTGAATATATTTATCACACAAAAAGAAAAAAAAATACTAATTCTTCTACTATTGTTTACCTCTTAATATTATTAAATGTTTTATTAAATAGTACCATAGAACAAATTGCTTATGCATTCATTCCAGAACGCGAGATAAGTATTATAAAAAAAAAAAAAGTTTAATGAATTAGGTTTGTGATGATACAATCAAGATATGGAGATATCAATTACCAGCTTTTCAACATTTTCTGTTTGCCGAAATCACTTTACGTGTATCTAAAAAAACCACGGAGAGCATAAGGTACCAACCTGGATGATATTACTGCAAGATCAGAATCTGAATACTAGTTAGTCCATCTTGAATTCCTATCAAGTAATGAGGGTTGTCGTTGAGATTCAATGAAAATTTCAACAGTTTCAGAGAGATGGGTTTTAGTTTGTGTACCTTAATGTAGTTAACAATAGTTGGAATACTGTCTAATTTGGGGCAAAAGTTTTTGTGGGGGGATAACTGTATCTAAGAATCAGTATTATAGTCTTCATCATAGACATTATAAAGGGAACATTTAGATAGACAAACACATCTTGCATTTCTTTTCTCAAGTCATTGAACTTTTCCATTTTAGATCATTTTAATCTCCATAAAAACTAGAAAAAAACTAGAATGGACAGTACAAATCGAAGAAAAAACTAGAATGGAGAGTAAAGATTAAAGATTTTTTATTTTTTGGAAATTTGATAATAATAATAATAATAATAATAATAATAATAATAATAATAATAATAATAATAATAATAGTAATAATAATAATAATAATAATAATAATAATAATAATAATAATGACTTCCTTCTCCAAAAATGGTCAGCACTGTATTGTTATCAGCTTAAGTATTAAATTAAGTATAGTTGTAACAACATCGAAAGAAAATAGAGCCGGATAATTTTGAAAATTAATCTGAGATCAAGAAAGCTTTTATCTGTAGACCTTGGCTTTGGTCATGTGGAAAAGACATTACAAAAGGCTAAAAAGCAACGACCTTGGCGACTGGAAATAAAATTATGCTATAGAATAAACGATGATGGAGTGTTAGCCTAGGAATTATCAAAGTCAGTGATAAGGAATTTGATATTCCCCGGGCTTCTGCCTAACAGTTTAAAATGTGAGTCAAATGGCGAACAATAGAAAGGAGGAATATTTGAAGTCTCTTGTACGCGCATGAAGTGGTTGTAGGGAACACAAACTACTATGGGTATTATCTAATAATCATAACATCGTCTCCATTTCATCAATAGCTACCCTATGTTTAAATGAAGTTAGATGGAAAAAAAAAATATATGACAAGTTATTAAAGTAAGTAAGAATTTCGTGGATATTTTCCAGTTAATCAGGATATTAAAAAAAAAATAATAACACAATTTTCTTTTCTTTTTCATGTATACTCGTGTACATTCAAGGTTAGCAGAATATCTCAACAAAACTGTAGATATGGACAGATCAGACCAGGTTTAATCTTCCTAGGTTACGGTTATCATAATATTATTTCATTCAACTCGATTTATTTGTTGTATTTACTGGGTTGGGGAAACACATAAAGGCATGTTTTGCACAAGCAATCGAGAACAAAATTTATAGAACACAACATAATCATCTGGAAAATGTGATTCATGTATTTTCCGAAAACTTAAAGTATTGCTTTATATTGAAAGCTAGCCATTTAAAGTCTGTATTGTTTTATTGTTCGTTGGTTTCTTCGTCTAAGATCAATCCTTCAGGTAGAAAGGTAGCAGGAGTCATTTATGAATTATTAGAACGATGACATAAAACCTATTTAGCCGTTTTAAAGAAAATTAGTTCAAATGAGATAATTATTCAAATTATGTATCAGAGAAAATTCGTATTTTTGGAATAAAATAAAAAAATTCTTAATGTCTTTAAGCACATATTATTATTATTATTATTATTATTATTATTATTATTTTTACTTGCTAAGCTAAAATCCTAGTAGGAAAAGCAGAAAGCTATATACCCAAAGGATCCAATATGGAAAATAGCCCAGTGAGGAAGGGAAATAAGGAAAAAGTAGAAAAAAAATTCTAAGAATAATAATAACATTGAAATAAATCTTTCATATATGAACTATAAAACGTTAGAAATAACAAGTTGATAATAAAATCACAATAACAAGAGGAAGAGAAACAAGATGGAATAGTATGCCCGAGTAGAACCATAAAGCTAGATATCTCTAACACAAGACAGTGGAAGATCATAGTACCGAGGATATAGCACTACCGAAGAATAGAGAACAATTATTTGAATTTTGAGCGTCCTTCACCTAAAAGAGCTGCTTGCCATAGCAAAAGAGTCTCTTCTACTCTTCACAAGAGGAAAGTAGCCACTGACCAATTAGAGTGTAATAGGTAACCCATTGAGCGAAGAACTGTTTGGTAATCCCAGTGTTGTCAAGTGTATGTAGACAGAGGAGAATATGTAAAAAAATAAGCTAGACTATTCGGTGCATGTACAGGCAGGGGGAAAATGAGCCATAACCAGAGAGAAGGATCCAATGTAGAACTGTCTGGCCAGTTAAAGGATCCAATGACCCTCTAGCGGTAGTATCTCAACGGGTGGCTGGTAACCTGGACTACTACCTATTAAAAACCTCTTAAAATCTCAATAAATGCAAAATTGTTCTTATATTTTCAAATTATCATTAAGTTATCAAAAATAGAAATAACAAAACATCAGTTAAAAAAGGAACCTCAAAAATTTTTCAAGTTTGTCAAGAATTCATGATATTGATGTTTCTATATATATATATGTATATATATATATATATATATATATATATATATATATATATATATATATATATATATATATATATATATATATATATATATATATATATATAGATATATATATATATATATATATATATATATATATATATATATATATATATATATATATATATATATATATATACATATATATTTATATATACATACATACATATATATATATACATATATATATATATATATATATATATATATATATATATATATATATATATATATATATATATGGATTGGGTCAGTCATATGAAGAGAATAAGAAGAAGTTTTGGAAATAAGTGAAGAGAGTAAGGAAGGCTGGATCAAGAATTGAAGAGACAGTGAAAGATGGATATGGAAGGTTGTTAAAAGGAGAGGAGGCAAGGAAAAGGTGGGCAGAATATTTTGAAAGTTTACTGAATGTTGAGGATAATAGGGAGGCAGATATAATTGCTGTTGCAGGTGTTGAGGTGCCGGTGATGGGAGATGAGAATGAGAGAGAGATTACAATAGAGGAAGTGAGGAGAGCACTAGATGAAACGAGAGTAGGAAAAGCATCGGGTATGGATAGTGTGAGAGCTGAGATGTTGAAGGAAGGTGTGACTGTACTTGAATGGTTGGTGAAATTGTTTAATATGTGTTTTGTGTTGTCAATGGTAACAGTAGATTGGGTTTGTGCATATATTGTACCACTGTATAAGGGTAAGGGAGATGTGCATGAGTGTGGTAATTCAAGAGGTATTAGTTTGTTGAGTGTAGTTGGAAAAGTGTATGGTAGAGTAATGATTAATAGGATTAAGGATAAAACAGATAATGCAATCTTAGAAGTACAGGGTGGTTTTAGAAGAGGTAGGGGTTGTATGAATCAGATTTTTACAGTTAGGCAGATATGCGAGAAATATTTAGCAAAAGGTAAGGAGGTGTATGTTGCGTTTATGGATCTGGAGAAAGCTTATGATAGAGTTGATAGGGAAGCAATGTGGAATATGATGAGGTTATATGGAGTTGGTGGAAGGTTGTTGCAAGCAGTGAGAAGTTTCTACAAAGGTTGTAAAGCATGTGTTAGAATAGGATATGAAGTGAGTGATTGGTTTCCGGTGAGAGTGGGGCTGAGACATAGATGTGTGATGTTGCCGCGGTTGTTGAACTTGTATGTTGATGGAGTGGTGAGAGAGGTGAATGCTCGAGTGCTTGGACGAGGATTAAACCTGGTAGACGAGAATGACTATGAATGGGAGGTAAATCAGTTGTTGTTTGCAGATGATACAGTACTGGTTGCAGACACAGAAGAGAAGCTTGACCGACTAGTGACAGAATTTGGAAGGGTGTGTGAGAGAAGGAAGTTGAGAGTTAATGTGGGTAAGAGTAAGGTTATGAGATGTACGAGAAGGGAAGATGGTGCAAGGTTGAATGTCATGTTGAATGGAGAGTTACTTGAGGAGGTAGATCAGTTTAAGTACTTGGGGTCTGTTGTTGCAGCAAATGGTGGAGTGGAAGCAGATGTACGTCAGAGAGTGAATGAAGGTTGCAAAGTGTTGGGGGCAGTTAAGGGAGTAGTAAAAAATAGAGGGTTGGGCATGAATGTAAAGAGAGTTCTATATGAGAAAGTGATTGTACCAACTGTGATGTATGGATCGGAGTTGTGGGGAATGAAAGTGACGGAGAGACAGAAATTGAATGTGTTTGAGATGAAGTGCCTAAGGAGTATGGCTGGTGTATCTCGAGTAGATAGGGTTAGGAACAAAGTGGTGAGGGTGAGAACGGGTGTTAGAAATGAGTTAGCAGCTAGAGTGGATATGAATGTGTTGAGGTGGTTTGGGCATGTTGAGAGAATGGAAAGTGGCTGTCTGCTAAAGAAGGTGATGAATGCAAGAGTTGATGGGAGAAGTACAAGAGGAAGGGCAAGGTTTGGGTGGATGGAAGGAGTGAAGAAAGCTCTGGGTGATAGGAGGATAGATGTGAGAGAGGCAAGAGAGCGTGCTAGAAATAGGAATGAATGGCGAGCGATTGTGACGCAGTGTACGAACGTGTGTGATACATGTGCGGTACAGAATAATAAGCAAGGAATGAAATGTTTTTGGTGAACCGAATGAGACAACGAATACTGAAATACCACTTTATTTCGAAAGAAAAGAACTTAAACAGATGGTACTATATGTATTAATGTATTCATAATAAAACGGGGAGACTTACTAAAGCCTTAGAACATAAGCTAGTTAATATTGAAAGAGCTATAGAAAGAAAAATGATGGGAATAACAGTAATTGCCAGAAAAAAAGAGCAAAATAGATGTAATAGCATGAAATAAAGAGAAATTGTCATTTGGAGGACGTATAATACGAAAAGCAGATAATAAATAGACATTAAGAATAACAGAGTATGTACCTAGAGACTGCAAAAGAAGCTGCTTCCTCCGGTGCCTTAGATGACCGCGGAGGTAGCGGAAGTAGGGGATTCAGCATCATGAAGCTTCATCTGTGGTGGATAACGAGGGAGGATTGGCTGTGGCACCCTAGCAGTACCAGCTGAATTCGGTTGAGTCCCTTGTCAGGTTGGGAGGAACGTAGAGAGTAGAGGTCCCCTCTTTGTTTTGTTTCATTTGTTGATGTCAGCTAACGCCCAAAATTGGGGGAAGTGCCTTGGTATATATATATATATATATATATATATATATATATATATATATATATATATATATATATATATATATATATATATATATATATATATATAAAACCTTTTTATGTGTGGGAATACCTCAGCGTGGTGAAAGGGTTTGAGCATAGCTAAGATCAAGAGAGCTATACTACCCAATGCCACTGACACTAGTTTGGTTTGATGTGAGCTAACAAACCAAAATCTCCCACCATCACCAATCTACAGCGACCAGCATAATAATGAAAACTGATTTTATCCCAGATATAAGTAATACAACCCCGTTTCGGCCCTCAATCCCCAGCAGCAATGGAATAATTGCCCAAGGAGACGGGCAGTTACGTCCCACAGCCGGGGTGCTAAAATCTTTAGACCAGAACAGCCGAACATTGGAAGCTGAACCTTGCAGTATAAAATATCAGGACCCAGTCTAGGGAAGAAGATTATGATGGATTACAAAGACAGGTAAGATTAATAAATAGGGATATAATGGGATTGAGCATAATTAGAAGTGGAGAATCTTATATATACTGTAGTTAAAAGAGGGCCATATATTTTGCTTCAGATGACAAGAAAACTACAAAGAAATGGAATATTCCAGGTAACATAGCTGAATTTTGTAATACTTGTGATAGAATTTCACGATTAATTATCAACGTAAATAAAGAGTATAAAGTATGCAACAACAACATCATATACAGATGAATAAATAGAAACTTTCAATGAAGATCTGGAGAAATCAATGAAAAATCATAAGACTCAATTTACATATTGTTTTGTCGATTACAATGATGAAGTAGGTTAGAGGAAGATAAGAGAATCAGCAGTATGTAAATTTGTAGTAGGCACAAAAAATTTACAGAGGAGACATTCTTGTACAGTTTACTGAAATGATTAATTTAAAAACCATGAACACTTTTTTTTATGAAAAGAAAAAGAAAAGGGATATGAAGAAGCTCAGATGGAAAGACAATAAGCGATATATAATTTCTCCTCAGTGAAAAAGTGGAATTAGTTATAGATGTAACTGTTAAACAAGTTGAAGTAGAATGACCTTAGATTGGTGAGAAGCAAAATTTGTCTAAATGTAAAACAAGATAAAAACTAATTTAATAAAGGAAATAAACACTCAAGTAATTAAAGGAAAATCGGATGAGTTTATTTTACCAATACAAAGTAAGAAAAGAAGAAAAACCCGCAATTTAATAAAACAATGTATTGGAATCAGCACAAGAGATAAGTGGAAAAGTTCCTAAATAAGATTAAGGGAAACTATCAGGAAAGACCAAAAGTCCAATCAAGAAAAGATTGGAGACGAGGATAAAATCCAAGAGAGACGAAATATGAGCTAGTCTTTTGTGTGATTTTTCTTCTGACGATTCTTTTACGATTTAATTTTGAAATTTCAGGACATAGAGTTATTCAAAAAGCAATTTTGAGGGATACTCAACAACTTAAAAACAAAAATCTAAGAGAAAATTATTCATAATTGTATCCTATTATCCTGAATATTTGGGTAGTAATTTCCCATACTTGGAAGTACAGCGCAAAGATCTAGAAGAATCACTTTTAGAAGTGAAATGCAGCTTTCACCATAGATGAAGTTATAATTATATAAAAAAAAGTCATAGAGCTTTTATTTCAAAAAGTTATGTTTAATAGAGAAAAAAGGGTTTCTCGCTCTAAGCGGGACCTTAACGTTAGTTAATTCATAATTTTATAAGTAATACGTAAACTGATGAAAACACCATTTGAAAGAAGAAACAATAACTGAACTATGCCCCCACATCCAACTATGATGAGTTTATGTTAGGGAAACTTTATTTTGAAGCAAAACAATAAGAATTCTTAAAGCTTCAACGTAATAAAAGCCTTTAGTACCACGCCATAAATTTGCCAATCATCCAAATAAATAATCAATGTACATTTTGTCTCCCCTCTTATATATCTATTAAGAAATCGAAACATTAAACATCATGAATATTTTGGTGAAAGTTAATTGACGCCTGTTGATGTAATTTTAGTCTAAACCCCTTGTTATTTTGAGATGGTATTTATCTGCTTTTATTTCAAGCCTCGCTTTCCGAATAATTATTGCGAGAAAAATAAGCTCTGCAAATGTTAGTCGAATGTCTAGGATAATGGTGGTTATGATAATAAGGAAAGTCGTCGCCTGGTAGAAAAGTGACGAGGATCAGAAAACCCCCTTATGTATAGCAGTCTTTAGCAGTTATAATTCAATGGATATGAAAAAAATATTTTTATGTCAATAAATATGGTGATTACTTTCTTTATACAGGGTCAACCTGTACAAGTAATCCTGTGCCTCACCAGACTATTAATACGAGTTAATGCCAAGTATGCAGCTATAAATCATGATTATAGCAGCATTTGGCAAGTTTTATGGAACGTTATATTCTCCAAACATTAATTGTTAGGTTGGGGCCTCGATGATACTAATATGTGAAGTTCAATAGCAGATAATCCTTAGAAGACAAAAGAGACAAAACCTTTTATTCATATATCTTCATCATTATGCCAAACAGTTGATTAAATAACAGATTTTAACAGTATTAAAGCAAACAGATCTGATTGATTATTTTTCTTATCAAGCATATGGCTTTTCGTATTATCTGTCAGTAATGGAAAATATCTACCTAGCAGGCGGTAATTAGTATGATAGTGAATAATCAGCAACTGTAATTTAGTTGTCATCTGCTTCTCAGTCTTCTAAATTAGATTTATTCTTTACCTCGAATGGTTATGCTTTTTTTAATTTCAAACCTGATAACAAATATATACATCTCATGTCCTTCAATAAAAGTAAATGAAGTTCCATAGCTCATGATAACCACAAAATTTACATAGGATTCTTGATTGAATTTTCAGTGCTGACATAAATTATTGAAGAACATTTATAGATTCTGACAAACTGAGGCCTAAGATGATATATTCCAATAGAAGAAGAAATATTTTTATTTTATAATGGAGTAAATCAATTAGTATTTTTTTGGGGGGGATATTAGAAAAAAAAAAACATATTTCTGATATCGTTGCATTAGGGGCTAGAAAACTAATGTATATATTAACCTTAGTTTAGAAACCTTAAGTAACAATGAATGTTAGGAAGATTTTCTATTTAAAACTATATTCATTAGGTACGTCCGAGAGATCATCATTATATATAATTTTCTTTTAGGATTTGAAATATAAATACGAAGCATTAGCGTTGGAATTTACAATCACTTATTGAAGGTATAAAACCCTTGGATTGATAAGGTGATATTCATTTGTAGAGGTTTCTGTTATCGTATCATTACTTCTGATGAACAGGTCAAATATTGATGTTGTGGTATCCTGTTTTCTATTTGAATATATATCCTAAAGCAGAACCATAATAAATTTTAACAGGAAATATTAATATAATTGTTTTTATATTTCCTTTGGTGTATTTCCATGTGGAATCTTTGACTTTTGTTTTGCATAGTGCATATTTATTCATTATGGCTTAATGCCTTTAATGTTTTAGATGTTTTTACCTTCTTTTAATATATTTTCATATAAACCATTGCATTAAAATACATTACAACATTCCACGTTTCTCTCTCTCTCTCTCTCTCTCTCTCTCTCTCTCTCTCTCTCTCTCTCTCTCTCTCTCTCTCTCTCTCTCAATTACAAAAACCGAAAATATTCTAAGTACTTGATTCTGTATTAAGAGATAAATTATATTTAAATTATTACTTTACAAAAAACAATGATTCTTGAAAGCTCTTCTCTATAGCAAAGTACTATAATATACAGTTTCAAAAGATTTCATTGCATTATAAACTCTGAGAAGGATCATTAACATACAGAACTTTAGGATTAATTCAGGGGCCAACTAAAATACTACTTTTGTGTAGCCGTTTCCAAAATTTAATGCACAAACACCAGGCCATATGCTAGTAAGGGCCCTTAAAATATCCAAATTGCACGGAAACACACGCACACATACACACGCACACATACACACACACAAAAACACACACACACACACACACACACACACACACACACATATATATATATATATATATATATATATATATATATATATATATATATATATATATATATATATATATATATATATATATATAAGCTAGGCTATAACTCTAGTTGGAAAAGCAAGATGCTATAAACCCAAGGGCTCCAACAGGGAAAATAGCCCAGTGAGGGAAGGAAACAAAGAAATAGATAAACTACATGAGAAGAATAAACACTCAAAATAAAACAATTTAAGAGCAGCAACAGCATTAGAATAGAGACTTCAAAATATAAACTATAAAATCTTCCCTCTAAAAATATAGGGAAAGAAATAAGGTAGGACAGTTTACCCGAGTGTACCCCCAAGTAAGAAAAATTCTAATCCACGACTGTGAAAGGTCACGGTACAGAGGATATGGCACTCCCTAAAGCCAGAGAACAATTGTTTATTTTAAACTGTCCTTCTCCTGGAAAAGCTGCTTACCCTAGCTAACGAGTCTTTCTACCCTCACCCAGTGAAAAGTAGACTCTGAAAAATTACATTGCAGTAGTTAACTCCCTGAGTGAAGAAGAATTGTTTGGTTTGATTGTTGTCAGGTATATGCAGACAAAGTAGAATGTGGTAAGAATCGGCCAGACTATTTCGTTTATATGTAGGCAAACACATAATGAGGCGTAACCAGAGAGAATGGTCAAATCTATTACTGCCAGGCCAGTCAAAGCGCCCAGTAACTCTAGCGGCAGTGTTATCATCACCAGCCGTAACTAGTCCACTGAAGGACAAAGGCCTCAGACATGTGCATCCACTTGCGGATCTTTATGTTCTTTCTATTACAGTCTATACAAGCAAATTTTCTTAACCCGTCAATACTTCGTATTCTATTCCTTCGCCTGCTTCTTTGGCAATCTCTAGGGACATACTCTGTTATTCTTAATGTCTATTTATTATCTGCTTTTCGTATTATACGTCCTGTAAATGACAATTTCTCTTTATTTTCATGCTGAATATCCTCGGTATTTGTTTGCTATTACATCTATGTTGCTGTTTTTTTTCTGGCAATTACTGCTATTCCCGTCATTATTCTTTCTATAGCTCTTTCAATATTAACTAGCTTATGTTCTAAGGCTTTAGTAAGTCAACCCGTTTTTTTTATGAATACGATTAAGACATATAGTACCATCCGTTTAAGTTCTCTTCTTTCGAAATAAAGTAGTATTTTACTATTGGTTGCCTCATTCGGTTTACCAAAAACATTTCCATTCCTTGCTTATTTTTCTGTACCGCACGTGTATCACACACGTTCATACAGTGCTTCGGTATTTCTGTTATATATATATATATATATATATATATATATATATATATATATATATATATATATATATATATATATATATACATAGAGTATTAGTGTGTGTGTGTATTTATTGATTTCTCACTCCCCTTGCACTGATAACCTGCACAAGCCT
>NC_090731.1:49893072-49898072 GCF_036898095.1 Palaemon carinicauda
TACAAATGAACTGGTTATATTTTCAATTTTGTTTTTAAAGAATGCTAGAAAATTATTTGCTAGTTCCTGGTCACTGTATCCATCAGGTAGCTTAATTTCTTTTACATTTCCCATTATACTATTCAGGAGACGATATAACTTATTTATGTCTGTTGCTGCTTCGAGGATCTCTCTCTTATAGTATTCTTTTTTTTTTTCCTTCTTAGTAGGTGGTTATATTGACACGCAGCAGTTTTGTATCCTACCCAAGTACTTTCAGTTTTTAACCTATTCCACTTTTTTTCTTTACGGTTTTTTCCTTCATTTTTACCAAAGTCTCTCCATCAAACCAAGGAGATTGGTCTTATAGGGTTATAGTCTTTTCCATCAGTGGGCACATGGTATCATATTCACTTTTACTCACTTTATTATAAGTGGTCATAAGGCAGTTAGCACACTTAGCTCCTAACAGACGTTGGTCATCGTGATCACAGGAAATGTTGATAGCATCATTTTTTTTCTTTTCAACTTCTTCCATAAATATGGTAGGAGCAAAATCGGATTTATGTCTAAAGTTTATTTTCTTTACTAATGCATGAATCTGTAGAGTTAGACTAAACGTAATAATTTTGTGTACTGGAGAGATAGTACATTTCTTTTCGTCTTTTATATCAGATACAATATTATTAATGTCATCACTTAGAACTAAGTCTAGCGTATGCCCTGTTAAAGTAGTTGTACAGTCGACATTATTCACTAGTCTATATGATTCTAGTAACTCACTAAATGCCAAAGCGTCAGGATTTGATGCGTCATCCATCCAAAATTTGAAGTCTCCACGGATAACTAATACGTTTTTCTCTATGATAATCATCTCAATGAGAGCACCGAATTCTTCAAAAAAGATACTAGTGTTTGTTCTAGGAGGTTTGTAGATTGTTACAAAGGATATTCTTCCATTTTTTTTTTAAGCGTAAATTTTATATCTATATATTCAAAGCTTGTTACAATAATTCTTTTCAACGTTTTGAGATTTGAGTAACTTTTATGAATAAAGAGTCCGACACCTCCACCAGTCCTACCTTCTCTCGGTATGTGAAAGAAGGCATGGGGGGGGGGGTGGGTGGTGGCTCATTTCAGTGATCTTTGCCTTGTCCGAGTTATTCAACCATGTTTCATATAATGCTAGCATATCAAATATTTCTCGTTTATCAATTCTAGAATTTCAAGAGTCTCATTAGCTACAGATTGTACATTTACATTGCCACAGTTTATGACATGCCTAGTAACCATGATCAGTATTTTCTGCTAGCCTTTTCAATTCTGAGTCATAAGCATTATAGCCTCTAGAATTTAGTGTGAGGTTACTTGGTCTGTTTAAATTTGTGCATTTTATATACTTTGACACTTGCGAATTACACTCCTTGGTGACTGTCTCCCTGAACATCTCCCGCAGACTTTATCTTCATTCTTAGACTTGCAATCTTTTTCAAAATGTCCATACCACTGACAGTGGTAGCAGGTGATCACGTGGTACCTATCACGTATGTTATAGATACCCCATCGTAACGAAACTTATCCCCATTATCATGAATAGCCCTCCGAACTTTAGGATCACATTTCAGCACATGGTGGGTGGTCCCTCCCGAGGTATTTTTCTTCAGGACTACACTTATCTTCTATAGTTTGGATTTGGTCCAGGCAGCAATTTCTTTGAATCAAAGTATTTACTACATCATCTTCATCATTGTTTATATTGCATATCATTATTTTGGGTTATAGTTTTCCGATTTTTCTCGTTTCAGTCTCAGCCACCAATGTCTGAATTTTGTTTTCCTCCTCTTCTCTGATCATATTGTTTGCAAAGCTTACATCATCATTTCCATTCGTAGTTGACCTAATGTTAAGTATAGTAATGTCTTTAAGTGTTTGTTCAACCTCATGTTTTCTTTCAGTAATTTTAGATGTATTAGTTGATTTAATTATCAAAATTTTTTTTCCTTAACTTTGTCAGCAAATGTCGGTTTCTCTGGTTTTGGGTCTATCAGTGTTTGAAGTGTTGCTTTAATTGATTCCATATTCATGGCAAGAATGTCAACTTTCTCAGTGAGGTCGGTGGTCTGGGTGGAATTTGCTGCGTCCGCGCTAAGGTACGCCAGTTTGTTTTTCCAAGTTTTCTATTTTCGTATCTTGTTCGTTTAGGGCCAGATCTCTCAGGTTCACATCTGCCTTTAATTTTGATTTTACTAAACTATTTTTTCTAGCTTCAGGTACACAGTGTGGGCATCAACAGTCTAGGTTGTTCCGTTCATTGTCACTAATGGTTGTCACTATATGAACACATCTCTTATGGTAGAGTCTGTTACATTCACATACCATACATTTTCTCCGTTCTCCTTCCGTGTCATTACATATGAAGCAGACATAGTTGGGAGCAGACAGATTGTACTATTTCTTATCACTCAGGTCTCTCCATAAGACTAACTAATATCTTTTCAATGATATTCTAAGCGAGAAATACAAAGCTAAAACACGACTCAGGGCATGTACAGCAGAACTCGACACAACACGTGCACACTCTAGCACTGAACATATGTATTCATTAGTGGGAGATTAAAATTATTACTCTCTTTCATCTTCAATGACAGAGTGACAATATTAAATTCGAGGAAACCGTGAAATAGCAATGACAACTTGCATTATCATAATGAAAAAGATAAAATACATATATACTATGTATTGAACCGATGTTAGAGGCATAGGGAACTTCCAAGAATTTATAGTTCTCTGAAAGAAATAAGGAGAAGAGATAAGTAAAGAGGGAACACCGACCATTTTATAGTAGATCCACTGTTTCTGATGATATCACCCCTCTTTTTTCTCTTTAATAGAGAAGATCTTAAGAAATATATTTCCGGTCATGACGTCAATGCATATGTACGGAAAAGTGATAGGATTCAAGAGATCATATTGATATGTAGCTTCGAAAATGCATATCATTAAAACATGAATCAAAGATGAAATTAAATATAAGCTTCTTAAAATTAAACATAGACAACTTATTCATTTTTGAAATTTCACGTATTAGGTAAAACACCTTACCAGGTACATAAAGTAACAGTCGACGTAAAGAAAGCATTAAAAGTCATGGAAATAGGCAAACCAAAAGAAGAATATGACTTAAATATTCATTTAAGAGTAGAGGAACACCTACATAATAGGTAGTAGTTTAGCCAGGACACCAGTCACCCGTTGAGATACTACCGCTGAATAGTTATGTGATACTACAACTGGCCAGACAGTACTACATTAGATCCTTCTCTCTGATTACGATTCAATTTCTCTTTTCCTACAAAAGCACCGAATAGTCTGGCCTATTCTTTACAGATTCTCCTCTAGCTTCATACACCTGACAAAAGTGATATTAAAAAACAATTCATATCTACCCAAGGGGTTAACTACTGCACTGTAATTGTTCAGTGGCCACTTTCCTCTTGGTAGTGGCAGAACAGACTATGGTAAGCAGTTCTTCTAGGAGAAGAATATTCCAAAATCAAACCACTGTTCTCTAGTCTTAGGTAATGCCATAGTCTCTGTACTATGGTCTTCCACTCTCATTGGTTAAAGTTTTCTAGCTTGAGAGGACACTTGTGCACCCCATTCTATCTACTTCCTCTTCCGCTTGTTATGTTAAAGTTTTTATACAGTTAATATAGGAAATATTTATTTTAATGTTGTTACAGTTCTTGTTATATTTAATTTTTCCTTTTTCATTCTTCACTGGATTATTCTCACTGTTGGGGCTGCTAGAATTATAGTATCCTACTTTTCAAACTAGTGCTACGGCTCAACGAGTATTGATAATAATAATAATAATAATAATAATAATAATAATAATAATAATAATAATAATAATAATAATAATAATAATAATAATAATACTATGATTCCTTTATATGAAAATAAAAACTTCCAACAATCTAAAGGAGAGAAAAAAAAAGATTCTTTAAAGACTAATAATTATGTAAAACAGCTCTTTATTTTTCAATGGATCCATCCCACTGGATGATCTCATTAACATCTCCTTAGTTAAATAAATACTCTAATATCTACAGAGAGGATGAACTTAGTATAATTCAATGTATAATTCTTGTATTTAGCGATTGAACGAAAATGACGAGAACCGATTATATGGTAGAATTGCTAAACTAAATCTTATATTTGATCCTAGTCTTTTTAAAATGTTATAAAAAAAAAAGACATAGGTATTAAGGGTGTTGTCTACGGACTCCCCTGATATTTTTATTGTTTATGTAAATGGAATTCATCTAAAAATTTACAATCTAATGTAGAATGATAAAATATTTTTTTTTTTTTAATTTATAAAGCTCAAATGCTAAATAATATTCATATACATTATATTATCTTAATAAGATGCACGCATTAATGCTACAGTATTTATCTCTTCATAAACAATATCTTATTCTAAAAAATGAAGTTATTAACGAACACATACTAAGATCAACAAGAAGGCGTAATAATTGAAAGAAATTCTGATAAATGTCAAAAGCAAAATCAGGTTTTCAAAATAGTATCATAAATTTATCTATTCATAAAACATTTACGAGTCACTAACAAATACAATATCATATGACCACTTTTTAAAAAACCAGAGAACTTTAAATCAATCAATTGATGCAGCCCTGAATATTAGGCCTATTCCAAAACAATAACCACAACAACTTGAGTCATGAATGTTAGGCATGCTTCCCAAAGGAATTATGTCAATTATGATTCGGTATAAACATGATAAGAACAACACCCATTAACTTACATTTTTCGAAAAATATTTACACCTGATATAAAAAAATAAATCTAAAATCTTGTATAATACATAGCGACCTTAACCAACAATCTAATATATGAAAAAGAAAGCCTCCCTGTAAAGATTCTTCGTTTGAATATTCAGCATTAACATTTACTATTATAATAACGGTCTTTAATGAAATGCCTTTGACCCT
>NC_090731.1:49913072-49918072 GCF_036898095.1 Palaemon carinicauda
GCAGCAAGAACCTCTGCGGACATGAGTTTTGTAGGAGACACGCAGCATACGTTGTCTCCAAGGATGATCTCCGGTATTGGGACCCTCAGGTATGTACTGTGTGCACTAACCTGATTAATGAGACAATTAAATAGCTAGGAAGAGGCTTCGTACCTGGGTAAGGGGCTTCCAAAAGAACACTTCTGGCCCTTATCTTCCAAGTGAGAAGATGAGGGCGTATCCTTTCCCTAAGGCATCAACTGATGCAGTGATTCCCCAGCCTCAAGAGGAGATCCCCTAAGTTCCGATCCAGGTGGATGCTGAAGTCGCGGTCACGATGCAAGACATCCAGCTAGATGACAGGATGTCTGATGTGGACGGGTGTCAGGAGGAAGACCTCCTGGCAGAAGCCCAGGATGAAGTTCAAGCCCCTCTACATCGGCCGGTCTCCCAGTAGAGCTGGGACAGGCCCTCTCTTCTATTGTTGGAATGATCCAACAAATGCAGAAGGAGAATCAGGAGAAGGCGGCTGCAATGGAACTGCGAATGCAGTGCCTTGCAGAATCACATGGGCCCCAGAAAAAGCTCAATGTGAAAGACCTTCCCTTGTGCTCAGATGCTAACCCATGGAGGTATGCTGAGCACATGCCGATGACAACTGGAAAGATCGTCATCTCGGATAAGCTGGGCTCAGTTCCTCTGGAGGGTGGAATTCTGGCCCAGCAAGGCATCATATCCGGACTGTTATGTCCGGCTGAGGAAGGAACCAGCTTCAAAGGAGGAGACAGAGCCGAAGGAGGTCATAGTGATGGACCATGCTAAGGCTTAAGCTCTACTTTCATCCTCGATGAAAGAGAGGGGCTTCTCTAACTCAAAGGTAGCTGCATTGAATAGGAAGCTCCCTTCCTTTGTGTCCTCGCCTACTAGAGCCTTCCCCTTTTTACAGAAAAGGTTTCTGGCTGTTCTAAAAGCAATCGAGGCCGGCAAGTCTTGCCCCTCCCTAGAGGAGTGTAAACCCTTGTCGCTGGCCCTGCCTATGGACCACAAAGACTGGAAGAACGTCCATCTTACGTTCTCAGTGGGAAAGTTGGAGGCTGATATTGCCAGACGTCAGTTCGGCAAGGACCCCCCTAAGCTGTCTGACTTTCTTTTGCGAAGTGAGTTCGATACAAAAGAAAGACTGACTGCCTCAATGTCTCTTCAGACTACTCTCGAGACGATGGCAAGTGACCCCAAGGTCCATGAAATGTTCATGGTAGTGGCCAAGCTTTATCTGGCCACAGTAACAAAGGACCTTTATGGCTTCGTCAAGGCAAGGAGAGCTTGTAGGGAGTTCGTGTTTACCTCGGCTACGGTGAGGCATGAGCTAAAGAAACTAATCTCCTCCAACATTTGGGGAAAAGACCTTTTTCCCTACCGACTTGGTCAAAGAAGCTGTTGATAAAGCCGCCTTGGAGAATAGAAACCTTCTCCAGAAGTGGGGCCTGGCTATCAAAAGAAAGTCTTCCCCGGATGAGGGTTCTCAACCAAAGAAGAAGACTATGAGGACTAGGCTACCGTCTCGGCCAGCCAAGCCTCTTAGACAGCAACAGCAACTGCAATTGCCATTGCCCCCAGTGCCCCAGATCGTGGCACAAACCCCGACCACCTTTCAGTGGGTACCCCAGGCCGTGTCGACACAGTCCACGGCATTCACCCCAGCGTTCGAAGGGCAGTCTACTTCCTTTCGAGCAAAGCCTAGAGGAGCAGCCAGAGGCTCGTCTAGACGCCCCTCAAGGGGAAGGGGATTCAGGGGTGGTCATGGTCAGGAAGGCAAGACCTCAGGACGACAGTCCAAGCGAGGTGATACCGGTAGGAGGGAGACTTCTGAAATTTCGGGATCGGTGGACCTTCGATCCCTGGGCCCACAGCCTACTCAAGAATGGACTGGGCGGGAGCTGGTACAGCACTCCACCCCCGTGCCTTCGGTTTTTCCAACACTCCACCCCCGTTATGGAGGAGTACGTTCAAGAACTGTTGGAGAAAAAGGGTGAAGCCCATCAATTTCTAAGGGAGGCTGTTTTTTGTTCCCAAGAAAGACTCGGAAAAGCTCAGAGTCATTCTGGACTTGTCGCCACTTAACAAGTTCATAGTGAATTGCAAATTCAAAATGCTAACACTGCAACACATAAGGACCTTACTGCCCAGGAGGGCATATTCCGTCTCTATAGACTTGTCAGACGCCTACTGGCACATTCCAATTAGCCATCGACTCTCCCCCTACCTAGGGTTCAGGCTACAACGAAGACTATACGCCTTCGGAGCCATGCCATTTGGGCTAAACATAGCCCCAAGGATTTTTACGAAGCTTGCGAGCGTAGCTCTCAAACAATTTCGCCTAAAGGGAATTCAGGTAGTAGCCTACCTGGACGACTGGTTGGTGTGGGCAGCATCCGAGACAGAATGCTTGCAAGCTTCCAGTCAAGTGATCCAGTTCCTAGAGTACCTAGGCTTCAAGATCAACAGAAAAAGTCTCGACTTTCTCCATCTCAAAAGTTCCAGTGGCTGAGAATTCACTGGGACCTTTTGTCACACCGTTTCTCCACCTCGGCGAAGAAAAGGAAGGAGATAGCGGGTTCTGTCAAGAGACTTCAAGATTCCGAAAGGATATCAAGACACGAGCAGGAGAGAGTACTGCGCTCTCTCCAGTTTGCTTCGGTGACAGACCCAGTGCTAAGAGCACAGCTAAAGGATGCAATCGGAGTTTGGAGAAGTTATGCATCAAACGCGTGAAGAGATCTGAGAAGACCAGCCGCTTCGGCTAAGTACTCTTCTCAGGCCTTGGTCCCAAGCCAGACATCTAAAGAAGTCAGGTTCTTCTTCAGCCACCTCCCCCGTCGGTGACGATTCACTCAGACGCCTCGAAGGAGGGATGGGGAGGTCACTCTCATCGGAAAAAAGACCAGGGGACTTGGTCCAGGCTATTCAAGACCTTTCACATAAAACTTTCTAGAAGCAAGGGCAGTGCTCCTTACCTTAAAGAAAGTCTCCCTGCGTCATTCAATCCACATAAGGTGGTGATTGACAGCGAGGTAGTTGTGAGATACTTGAATCGACAAGGATCGAGGTCACCACCTCTCAACCAGGTGGTGTTGGCCGTCTTCCGATTGGCGGAAAAGAAGAAGTGGTACCTGTCGGCAGTTCACCTTCAAGGAGTCCGCAATGTGACAGCGGACGCTCTATCCAGGTTCACACCGATAGAGTCGGAATGGTCCTTAGACGCAGGATCATTCTCCTTCATTCTGAATCAGTCCCAGAACTGCAGATAGACCTCTTTGCGACGAAAGACAACAAGAAGTTGCCCCTGTACGTGCTCCGTACGAGGACCCCTTAGCGGAAGCAGTGGACGCGATGTCCCTCGACTGGAACAGATGGTCCAAGATTTATCTGTTCCCTCCTCACAACCTTCTGTTGAGGGTCCTCAACAAACTGAGATCCTTCAAAGGGTAGCGGCAATAGTGGACCACAAGTGGCCGAACAGCGTGTGGTTCCTCCTGGCATTGGAACTGTAGCTGAAGTTTGTACCACTACCAGATCCAGTTCTGACCCAGCGAGCCCAGATGTCAACTGTCTGCGCTTCATTACAGAAAACCCGGACCCTGCAGCTCATGATTTTCTCTCCCTAGCGGTGAGAAAGCGTTTCGGGATTTCGAAAGCCAGTATAGACTTCCTTGACGAATATAAGTGCAAATCTACTAGAAGGCAATATGAGTCATCTTGGAGAAAATGGGTGGCCTTTTGTCAAGGCGAAGATTCCGCAGGAGATCTTGACAGACTTCTGCTCATCTTTTTCCCCACCTCCATGGTCAAGGGTTGGCAGCGAACACGATTTCAGCGTGTAAGTCTGCTTTGACAAGACCCATTCTATATGCCTTCCAGGTCGACCTAGGTAACGAGATCTTTAATAAAGTCCCGAAAGCCTGTGCTAGGCTCAGACCTTCAGCACCTCCAAAGCCCATTTCATGGTCTTTAGACAAGTTTTTCATTTCGCTTCTCTGTTGAGCAATGAAGAGTGTGCGTTAAAGGATTGAACACAAAAAGTTATTTTCCTATTTTGCACTCGCGTCCGGGGCCAGGGTTAGTGAGATTGTAGCCTCTCGAGAGAGGCAGGTCGTGTTCAGTTCCTGGATGGGGAAGAACTGAACCTGTTTCCGGATCCTACGTTTCTCGCCAAGAATGAGTTACCCACCAACAGGTGGGGTCCCTGGAGAATCTGCCCTCTGAAAGAAGATGTATCTCTATGTCCAGTAGAATGCCTAAAGGTCTATCTTCATAGAACTTCAGACTTCAAGGGTGGTCAACTATTCAGGGGAGAAACATCAGGCTCAAATTTATCTCTGAATCAACTCAGAGCGAAAATCACATATTTTATTCGCAGAGCGGATCCTGACAATACACCCGCAGGTCACGATCCGAGGAAAGTTGCCTCATTCTTAAAATTCTTTAATTGTATGGATTTTGAACATCTCCGTTCATACACTGGCTGGAAGTCTTCCAGAGTGTTCTTTCGCCACTATGCGAAGCAAGTAGAGGAACTAAAAGATCTCTGGTAGCAGTGGGTCACGGTGTTAACCCTACTGTTTAACTCTGCGAGGAACAGTGGTCTTAATTGGGACGATTAATTCCAGGGTGAGTGTGTAGTTACATACTGTACTACAAACTAAGTGAGGGCACTGTGTTGCCCATCCAGACTGTTCCATTTCCGAAGGTGAACCTAGCATAAGTGCAGACATGTGTGCCGAGCGTTTCTAACGCTAATGTCATTGATTTGTAATACAGGCTTCTATGACTTTGATACCTCGGTATCTTAAAAGTGGCATCTAATGTTTTTTCTTTCAGACAAACAAGCTCTGTTTACTATCATACTTATGCTTATAGTTTTGGGTTATCCTCTTCTTATATATATATATATATATATATATATATATATATATATATATATATATATTATATATATATATATATATATATATATATATATA
>NC_090731.1:49923072-49925572 GCF_036898095.1 Palaemon carinicauda
TAGTAGAGTCAGCGAATTTTCATAAAGGAATAAGAGGTGATGATAATAAGCCTAAGAATTCAGTGGTTCAAAATAATTTCCAAGCTAGTAACAATGGAAGATTCACGGGTAAACCTGGTACTCGTGTATTTTCCAATGGAGGTAGTACTGGAACGAGAAACAATAATGTGAAGACTTGTTTCTGGTGTAAGAAACCCGGTCATTTCCAGGCTCAATGTTAAGCCAGAACAAATTATCTTAAAAAAAATAATCCTGTGGCTTTAATGCCAAGTACATCTCCTGACGTAAAATTACCCATAATTAGTAGTGATAGTGGTAGTAATTGTACGCCTGGAGATGGAAATAATAATCCACAGGAATGACTGAAGTATGATAAATACATATGGCCTGGTAAAGTAATATATAATTCTGTCATTATTGATGTTAAGTTCTTGAGAGATACAGGGTCTGCTCGTTCCTCTTTGTGTTCATTTAGAGTGAAAGCAAGTGCTAACTTTATGGTTTATTCCGACATCGTTCCGTTGTTTCGTTTATTTATGCGATATTTTTTTTTTTGCCAGTGTTATTTTTAGTTTAAGTATTAGCTGTAAGAAATATTCTGTTCTATATTAGTCTTAGTTTCTTATTAGCAGATAGATAGCTCTTTGTGCCATTTATTATGACTTTAAGTTTTAGAAAGGACTTTTGGAATTTCGGAACTTTATCCTTTTCTGTGATTTAATACATTTTGCTCTTGGCTTTAGGTTTTTTTTTTCAGGTTCTGTGTTTAATTAGACTGTTTATATCTTTGTATGTTTGAGTTATATTTAATGCTGACCTTTTTGTTTCAGGATGTGTAATGCACCATTGTGTGTACTGTATTATATAATCCTATGCATATTTATATTAAGGTTATCTTTACTTTTGAGATTTATTTTATCTTTAGATTTAATTGATTCTTTAGGATGTATAAAAATGTTTACCCTATTTGATAAAAAAGTTTTTGTAGGGGGAGAAAGGTATTAGATTAAAGTAAATTCATTATAATTTGATTATAAGTTGTTAATACTTTTCCAACCTTTTGATCTTGCTTTAGTTTTTATTTTATTAATAAGCCAGCGTCATTCTTAGTTTGATGAACTCTGTAGAGAGTCATATGACTTCTCAGTTTTGTTTTTGTTTACCACCTTCTCCCCGGTATTAGTGAACTACTGAAGTGCCTTATTAACGATCGCTGTTTTTCTCTCCTATGAGCTGTGTTGACTCGAGTGAAAGGCTTGATCGAATGGTGGTGATAAGTGACAGAGTTAGTTCGAGTTCCTACTCACAGTCTGACGCTCTGCCACTTCATCTTGGTGACCTTTGGAGTTTTTGAAGCACTTCCTTCGCTACTTTGTGTGTGGTCGCTGGTGTTTGTCACCCGCGGCATTCATCAGCCACGTCCCTTCCCTCGTTCGTCGGAGGATTTGCGAACGAGTTGGCCCGTTTCTACCGAGAACGGTGCGGTTTGCGATGTGCGAGATCCGTTGAAGTCCCGGATTCTCGGAGGCTACCACCCTTGGCGTTCCTGTGGCATTTTGGATTGCCTTCGGGCATTGCAGCTTGATCTAGTTGACCTGCTCATCAGCGTCAGTGAGTTCTTGGAACTCGTGGAGATACGTAGGGCGGCATACTACAGGTATGAGATATTTTTATTGTTATTTACGACGATTGTGGATCGCCGAGTACCTGTAGGTGTGCACGCCCTTGTTTGCAGTACGGTCTTCTGGACCTTGTATGGCCTGATGGGACAATCTACCGAGGTTTTTGTGATGATTCCCTTTGTATATTTTGTAAGATAATTATTTTCCTAATTCACTGTTTATTAAGTTAAGCTTAACGTTTAAGTTAGTTTGTTTGTGCTAGGTAGGATTAATATTAAGCTTCCCACTTATGTTCTCTTTCTTCCTTCTACCTATCTTAGTTTGTTAGGTTAGTTTTTCTGGCCAGTGATTTTGAAAGGTAGCTGCCTGAAATGTTGTATTTAAAATCTTCCTATTTCTTAGCCTAGGGATTAACTTAGTTGTAGGTGATCTTTTAAAGATCTTAAGGTTGGTTTTACTTTGATTAGTATATTCATTTATTTTGCTTAATGTTGTTACCAACCCATTACCTTTTTTTTGTGTTTGTAAATAAATATTGTAACTTTTGTTGAGGTGTTTGTTCTTTTGTTCCCAAATTGCTGTTACATTTTTATTGACCGCAAATTTCTGAATAGAAAGAACCCTTGAAATTACGGCCGTAAATACGGCCTTAACAATATATATAATATATATATATATATATATATATATATATATATATATATATATATATATATATATATATATATATATATATATATATATATATATATATATATATATATATATATATATATATATATATATATATATATATATATATATATATATAATATGTATGTATGTATGTATGTATGTATGTATGTATGTATGTATGTATATTATATATTATATATTAT
>NC_090731.1:49935572-49945572 GCF_036898095.1 Palaemon carinicauda
CTCCACTACACCAGCACAATGGAAGCTTCTTGAAGGGACACAGCATACTAAAAGAAGTCATACTTGTTTCTTCTGCATCTGTCCACCTGATAAAGAAACAGTACAGGTGAATCTTTATCAAGGAACAGTGCATTCCAAAACAAGTGGGACTTCTACCCTCTGCTGAATCCATCTTGTAGATTATTCCATTTGGTCTGGAAGGCCGAACTCCACTTGGCATTGACTGTCCATCTCTCAATGGTTATTACAGGAAAACTTATTTCCCTAGAAAACTAAACTAAAACTCAACTGAAACTTATTCCAAAAATAGTTTCCACTACACATTTTTCTTCGATTCACAGCACTAAACAGAAAAATTCAACTGAAACTTATCCTAAAATTATGTTTCTACTATATATATATATATATATATATATATATATATATATATATATATATATATATATATATATATATATATATATATATATATATATATATATATATATATATATATATATATATATATATATATATATATATATATATATATTAATTGGGGGGGAGGAATTTTTTTTTTTTTGGATTTTTGGTTTTCTATTTTTTTTGGATTTTTTGGTTTTGGATTTATTTTGCATTTTTTAATTTCTTAATCTTTCTTGTGTTTTAATTTTTTCATGTTCACTGCACTAAACTGCCTTTTCTTACTTTTTTCCTGTTCACAGCACTAAACATTTTCCTGCTCCACTACACCAGCACAATGGAAGCTTCTTGAAGGGACACAGCATACTAAAAGAGGTCATACTTGTTTCTTCTGCATCTGTCCACCTGATAAAGAAACAGTACAGGTGAATCTTTATCAAGGAACAGTGCATTCCAAAACAAGTGGGACTTCTACCCTCTGCTGAATCCATCTTGTAGATTATTCCATTTGGTCTGGAAGGCCGAACTCCACTTGGCATTGACTGTCCTTCTCTCAATGGCTATTACAGGAAAACTTATTTCCTTACAAAACTAAACCAAAACAAAAAATTAAACTAAACTAAAACTCAACTGAAACTTATTCTAAAAATAGTTTCCACTACATATTTTTTTTCGGTTCACAGCACTAAACTGAAAAATTCAACTGAAACTTATCCTAAAAATGTTTCCACTATATATATTTTTTTTTTGGATTTTTGGTTTTTTTTTATTTTTATTTTTTTTTGGATTTTTGGGTTTTATATTTTTTTTGCATTTTTTAATTTTCTAATCTTTCTTGTGTTTCCATTTTTTTCATGTTCACTGCACTAAACTGCCATTTCCTATTTTTTTTCCTGTTCACGGCACTAAACATTTTCATGATCCACCATTCCAGGATAATGGAATCTTTTTGAAGGGACACAGCGTACTAAAAGAAGTTATACTTGTTTCTTCTGCATCTGTCCACCTGATAAAGAAACAGTACAGGTGAATCTTTATCAAGGAACAGTGCATTCCAAAACAAGTCGGACTTCTTCCCTCTGCTGAATCCATCTTGTAGATTATTCCATTTACATCTGGAGGGCTGGAATCCACCTTATTTCTTGGATTTTTTATTTATTCCTGTGTTCAGAGCAGCAAACATATTCCTGTTCCACTACACCAGCACAATGGAAGCTTCTTGAAGGGACACAGCCTACTAAAAGAAGTCATACTTGTTTCTTCTGCATCTGTCTACCTGATAAAGAAACAGTACAAGTGAATCTTTATCAAGGAACAATGCATTCCAAAACAAGTGGGACTTCTTCCCTCTACTGAATCCATCTTGTAGATTATTCCATTTACATCTGGAGGGCTGGAATCCACCTTATTTATTGGATTTTTTATTTATTCCTGTGTTCAGAGCAGCAAACATATTCCTGTTCCACTACACCGGCACAATGGAAGCTTTTTGAAGGGACACAGCCTACTAAAAGAAGTCATACTTGTTTCTTTTGCATCTGTCCACCCGATAAAGAAACAGTAGAGGTGAATCTTTATCAAGGAACAGTGCTTTCCAAAACAAGTAGGACTTCTTCCTTCTGCTGAATCCATATTGTAGATTATTCCATTTGGTCTAGAAGGCCGAACTCCACTTGGCATTGGCTGTCCGTCTCTCAATGGCTATTACAGGAAAACTTATTTCCTTACAAAACTAAACTAAAACTAAATACTAAACTAAAACTCAACTTAAACTTATTTTTTTTCGGTTCACAGCACTAAACTGAAAAATTCAACAGAAACTTATCCCAAAAATATGTTTCGACTATATTTATATATTTTATTTTTGGATATTTTTTTTTTTGGTGATTTTTCGTTTTTTATCTTTTTTGTATATTTTGTTTTATATTTTTTTCGCTTTTCATTTTTTAATCATTTTTGGAGATTCATTTTTTCTATGTTCACTGCACTAAACTGCCATTTCCTATTTTTTTTCCTGTTCACAGCACTAAACAATTTCCTGATCCACCATTCCAGGATAATGGAAGCTTCTTGAGGGGACACAGCATACTAAAAGAAGTCATACTTGTTTCTTCTGCATCTGTCCACCTGATAAAGAAACAGTACAAGTAAATCTTTATCAAGGAACAGTGCATTCTAAAACAAGTGAGACTTCTTCCCTCTGCTGAGTCCATCTTGCAGATTATTTCATTTGGTCTGGAAGGCCAAACACCACTTGGCATTGACTGTCCTTCTCTCAATGGCTATAACAGGAAAACTTATTTCCTTACAAAACTAAACTAAAACTAAAAACTAAACTAAACTAAAACTCAACTGAAACTTATTCTAATAATAGTTTCCACTACACATTTTGTTTTTCCGGTTCACAGCACTAAACTGAAAAATTCAACTGAAACTTATCCTAGAAATATGTTTCCACTATATATATATATTTTTTTTATGGGATTCATATTTTTTTTGGATTTTTGGTTTTTCATTTTATTCGGATTTTTTGGTTTTATACTTTGTTGGATTTTATTTTTTACCATTTTTTTATTTCATTTTCATTTATTTTTTTTCATGCTCACTGCACTAAACTGCAATGATCGTTCCTTTACACATTTTGATATCCCTAATGATAATATCGGTGGTAGTTCCCTTGACAATGTTGCTCCTTTCTTGATCCTTGATTGTACTGCCTATGCTCTTCTCATCTGGGGCGTCCTTGATTGTACTGCCTATGCTCTTCCCATCTGGGGCGTCCTTGATGGTACTGCCGCCCGTGGTTCCACTGCCCTGGCTCCTGACGATTCCACTGGCCGCCACTCTTCTCCCAGTGTTCATATTCCTCCTGATGGCGTAGCTCTTCGTCATAATCTCTTCGGTTCCTTTCGTCCACCAGAATCAGTTTCGCGTTGACCACCTTTTTGTACTTCTCCTCGAATGCCTCCTGTAGGAATTCGGGTTTGTCCCGATGTCTGTCTGGGTGGAACGCCATAGACAGGTCCCTGAAGGATTTTATAACCTCTGCCTTCGTGGCTGTCTTTTCTAAACCCAGGATCTCATAGTGTCCTTTGTCTTCCCATCCATTCTGCAGTGCCTTAGTATCTTCAACGATTTTTGAAAATTTCTCATTTTTCTTCACTTTCACCGTTTCGAAGTCCTTCAGGGCCGCGTCGAAAATGCCGAGTTTGACGAGGTACCGCCCTCGTCACATGTACGCTTTCCATCCTTCACATCCTTTCTCGATGGGCATGGAGCAGTCTAGGACAATATCCATATTAGGAGGCTTCTCAGTAGCTGCGTTCGCTTCAGCTCGAAGGACATGCAGAAGAGCCGTTCCTTCGTCGTTGTCAGTCTCCACAGCCAAGGCTTGAGTGAAGATATCTACAGCCTCTTTGCGCCTATTATTCATCTGCGCACTTAATCCAGCCATTAATAAGCTTTTCCTCTTATGTTTATCTTTATTCTCGGTTTTACGAACTTCCTCCTTCTCAGCTTTTAGCTTCTTTTCTGCCTTAAGTTCACAAAGTTCACTTTTTAAATTATTCAGTTGTTCCCTGTTCTTACTTTGCGCCTTTTTCATTTCTTTATTTTCACTTTCAAACTTTTCAGCAATCATTTTTTGTTCCATTATTTCGAGGTCTTTTATTTTGCATACAAATTCTGGTTTTTCATAATCTTGCACCAAATTTGCTTCAAGTTTCTCCTTTTCTTCTTTCAGTTCTTCAAATTCCCGTTTCCATTTATTTCCACTTTGTTTTTCTTTTCTAAGACTTTCCAGCAAATTTTCCAGTATCTTCTTCTGAATCTCTTTTTGGACACATTCAGATTCCAATTTCGTCTTTTCTGCCTTTAATTTACCCACTTCATTTTTCAATTTATTTAGGTTTACTGTTTTCTCAATTTGATTTTTCTTCCCTTTCTCATTCTCTTTTTTGAGAATTTCAAACAAATTTTCATGCTCTTTCATCTGGATGTCTTTTCCGACGCACTCACATTCCAGCTTATCTTTTTCTGTCTTTAATTCACCTACCTCATTTTTCAATTCGTTGACTTGTTCTCTGTTTTCAATTTGTTCTTTCTTCATTTCTGCATTCTTCTTCCTGAGAATTTCCAACAAATTTTCATGATCCTTCATCTGGATCTCTTTTCCGACGCACTCAGATTCCAGCTTATCCTTTTCTGTCTTTAATTCACCTACCTCATTTTTCAATTCGTTGACTTGTTCTCTGTTTTGAATTTGTTCTTTCTTCATTTTTGCATTCTCTTTCCTGAGAATTTCCAGCAAATTTTCATGATCCTTCATCTGGATCTCTTTTCCGACGCACTCAGATTCCAGCTTATCTTTTTCTGTCTTTAATTCACCTACCTCATTTTTCAATTCGTTGACTTGTTCTCTGTTTTGAATTTGTTCTTTCTTCATTTTTGCATTCTCTTTCCTGAGAATTTCCAGCAAATTTTCATGATCCTTCATCTGGATCTCTTTTCCGACGCACTCAGATTCCAGCTTATCTTTTTCTGTCTTTAATTCACCTACCTTATTTTTCAATTCGTTGACTTGTTCTCTGTTTTGAATTTGTTCTTTCTTCATTTCTGCATTCTCTTTCCTGAGAATTTCCAGCAAATTTTCATGCTCTTTCATCTGGATGTCTTTTCCGACGCTCTCAGATTCCAGCTTATCTTTTTCTGTCTTCAATTCATCTACCTCATTTTTCAATTCGTTGACTTGTTCTCTGTTTTGAATTTGTTCTTCCTTCATTTCTGCATTCTCTTTCCTGAGAATTTCCAGCAAATTTTCATGCTCTGTCATCTGGATGTCTTTTCCGACGCACTCAGATTCAAGCTTATCCTTTTCTGTCTTTAATTCATTTACCTTATTTTTCAATTCGTTGACTTGTTCTCTGTTTTGAATTTGTTCTTTCTTCATTTCTGCATTCTCTTTCCTGAGAATTTCTAGCAAATTTCCATGCTCTGTCATCTGGATGTCTTTTCCGACGCACTCAGATTCCAGCTTATCTTTTTCTGTCTTCAATTCACCTACCACATTTTTAAATTCCTTTACTTGTTCATTTTGCAGTTTTTTGTTCATTTCTACTATTCTTCCCATTTCTTTAATTTGTCTTTGTAACTCATGATTCTCATCCTTGAGATTTTTCAAGAGAGTAGTCTGATCGGTTTCCATTTCCAATTCATTTCCGTCCAACAGATCTTCGCCTAAGTGCTCCATTTCTGGAACATGTTCTTCCAAAGAGCTGCTGTCCACGTCTTTTTCAGCCATCCTCCTCCTCCTCCAGGCAAGCATAATTCCGCTGAATATGACGGAAGCAGCAGCCATGCCGATGTAGTAGTTCCTATTTCCAATAGAAAGGGATTCTTCCATCCTTCCTCCCAAGTCAAATTCGGGGAGAAGCTTGCCAAAGAACCACGTTGATTGCAATTCGTCTTTGAATCTTAAAGCTTCTCTCTCCATCTGGTGGAATCCCAGTTCGCACCGCTGTAGTTCCTCGCGGGCTTTCCACAAGCCCCAAACCTAAGGACTGCGCCGCAGCCACCTGCCGAGGAATCCATCCTGAGAGGCGACTGCTGGGCAGTCTTCAAAGCGCGGCGCCTCTGGGAGTAGCCACGAAAACCATTTGAAGAACCACGACTCCTGAAGAGCTCGCAGCTGTCCCTGGAGTTTTAACGTCATATCCTCGCAAGCGAGATTCTGCTCTAGAAGGGCCGAATCTGCCATTTGAGGCCAGTTCAATTTTCCTTTAAGGGTCCCGATGATACCCATAAACTGTGAAATCGCTTTGTTTACTATGCAAGTCATATTCAATAACACAGATACTGGGGCCTGTATCAGCATTATTTTGAAAAAAAAAAAAAAAACGATTGTGTCCGCTGTACGATCTCTCTGAAGACTTTCAATTTCCTGGCGACATTTCGGAATCACCAATTCTTCGGATGTCTCCGGGTTCCTATATTGCATCGAAGATTATTATTATTATTATTATTATTATTATTATTATTATTATTATTATTATTATTATTATTATTATTAATGTTATTATTATCATTATTATTATTATTATTATTATTATTATTATTATTATTATTATTATTATTATTATTATTATTATTATTATTATTATTATTATTTAACACCGTCTTCTGAATGGAGAGGAGAGAAACGTTCGAGAAATCTGGCGATGGAGTTGGTGATTCCAAAATTTCTTCAGGAATATGAAAGTCTCTAGAGAGATCGTACAGCGGCAACAATATTGTATCGACGATTATTATGATTATCATTATTATTCTTATTCTTATTCTTATTCTTATTCTTCTTCTTCTTCTTCTTCTTCTTCTTCTTCTTCTTCTTCTTCTTCTTCTTCTTCTTCTTCTTATTATTATTATTATTATTATTATTATTATTAGCTAAGCTACAGCACTAATTGGAAAAGCAAAATGCTATAAGCCCAAGGGCACCAACAGGGAAAAATAGCCCAGTGAGGAAAGGAATAAGGAAATAGATAAACGATATAAGAAATAATTAACAATTAATAAAATATCTCAAAAACAGTAACAACATCAAAACAGACAATTCATGAATAGTTTATCTTCCTCTTATACTGATTTGTCTTTTCCTTCAGATCAGTTTTGATATTTTTTTTCTTTCGTAATTTTTTTTTTACTGAATAAAAGAGATTCTATTATATCACTAGGTCATCTTCGTAGGTTTGTTGAAGCTCAATTAATTCATTCTTTTCTTTTCTATATTCCTAAAAGGGGTAGAATCTTCCTCCTCATTTTCAAAGCAATATGTGAAAAGATCTGACAGTGATTTAAGCCTACTGTAAGCGTTGTAAATGTTATTGATGCTCTCTGATCAAAGGTCTGTCAGTAGTTTTAGCCTTCCGGAATAGATCTCAGTTTGACCGCGGAGATGGTGTCTTCCAATTCTATACGTCATTGAAATATCCTTTTTCTTTAAAGCAAAATAACATACCTAAATAGGCCTAAAAGCCGATTTTCAGTTTGGTTAAAGAAGCTATTATCATTCCTCTACATTTATTCTATCGTTATAGCAAATAGCGAACAAAACTAGGCCTATAAAACGGAATCTATGGAATAGGCCTAATCTTATATCAGTACCTTATCTCTAAAATTGTGTTATACCGAAAGCCGCTTTCTAGAATATATATATATATATATATATATATATATATATATATATATATATATATATATATATGTGTGTGTGTGTGTGTGTGTGTGTGTGGGTGTGTGTGTATATAAACATATATATATATATATATATATATATATATATATATATATATATATATATATATATACAGTATATATGTATATATACATATGTACAGTATATATATATATATATATATATATATATATATATATATATATATATATACTGTATACATATATATATATACTGTATATATATATATATATATATATATATATATATATATATATATATATATATATATATATATATATATATATACATATATATATATATATATATATATATATATATATATATATATATATATATATATATATATATATATATATATATATATATATATATATCTATATATATAGAATATATATACGTTATATATATATATATATATATATATATATATATATATATATACTGTATATATATGCAGGATATATATATATATATATATATATATATATATATATATATATATATATATATATATATATAAGTATCCAATTTGGACTCATTGTATTTCATCTTCAAATCCATTAAAAAAAAAAAACATGATATCGGTCAGCATTCTCTTTCATTGTAAATCAGACGATCTACTCATTAAAGTTGGTGTAGAGTGATAATATTTCGCACTGATTAGCAATCAGTTTCATATAGATAGATATTGCTTGGAATATACTATCAGCTTGAAATAACAGCATAATAATATGATCATGTAAGGGGAGTGTATCATAAGAAATCATAGTATATGTGACTTGAGTGAAGAGCTCTATCACTCACTCACCTAACATTACAAGAGACTGATACAGGATGATTGTATCTAATTTTAAATTCAACATGAATGTTGATTTGACTGGAATACTTATAGGTTATCAGGTATTGATGAACCAGGGGGTAAATAGGAGAAAAAACAGAACGTCCCACTCTACAAACGGCGCATATTAGCAATCAGAGGAAACTTCCAAGGCTAATCATTAGCGAGAACCAATGTACAGAATACTTCTCAAGTCAAGAGGTAATGTTTTCCTAAAAAAATACACAGAATTAGGTGATATTACAAGTCTTATGAGAATCATACTGCGGAGGAATATTGCAATAAGAACCCTCACACCTTTAGTCATTCTACCAAACAAATTGTCTCACAAAACAAACTTACTTTTAAGCCACCTGTACTATTGAACAGAAAGAAAATCAAAACAAGTCCTAAACATAAAACTATATTACATATATCCAAAATAACAATCTAATATTAAAATCAACTGCATTGAAATAAAGCTTAATTCTTAAAAACTATAATCCTTAAAAATCGGCCGGTCATCAGTATTCAAAGAAAGTAGAATAATAACACACAAAGCTAAATAAATAATAAAGGCCACTGCATTTAACTGGAAAAAGAAACACCAACCAGACTTAGAATTAAGCACACATCACAATCAAAATAAGTTTATAAGTATTTACTGTATATATACTGTGTTATATGGATACCAACACAGTTGTCCCCACAGCTCAGGGGACGAACTGTCTTGCATGGCACACTACCACAGCTCTGTGGTTAATAGTACACTGTATGATAATCTGCCACAACTGCCTAACTGATTGGGGTCTTGGTTACCATCATAGTCATCATCTTCATCATCGTCGTAACCATCATCATCGTCATTATCTTCATCATCATCAGCAGCAGCTGCAATCGGAACTGAAATCAGCCCGAGTCATCAACAATTATACACTTCTAAAAAGCAATCGTATCAAAGTCCATTATTAAAAATATCTCTCCAAAAGAAGAATCACACCCCGGTGAAAAAAAAAAAAAAAAAAAAAAAACTCACCGACATTCCTAGCTAACTAAAGTGTCTCATAATATTAAGAAGAAAATAAATAAAAAACATCTATAAATCACAATTACGCCAAGAACAGATGAACAAAATTTCACTCAATGATGAAAAGAATAATAATTTCCAAACCTGGTAAATAATAATAATAATAATAATAATAATAATAATAATAATAATAATAATAATAATAATAATATTAACATTAATATTAATATTAATATTAATATTAATATTAATACTAATAATAATAATAATAATAATCCAACGTCCACAAGCACAACTGCCTCTGACTGCAGAATATATATATATATATATATATATATATATATATATATATATATATATATATATATATATATATATATATATATATATACATATATATATGTATATATGTGTGTATATATATATGTATATATATATACATATATATATATATATATATATATATATATATATATAAATATATATATATATATATAATATA
>NC_090731.1:49948072-49955572 GCF_036898095.1 Palaemon carinicauda
TAGAACTGAAAATTAATATGAGTAAAATTAAGTATATGCTCAATGAAAATGCAGAAAAAAAAATAAGAGTTATGGACGAACCCCTAGAGATTGCTAAAATATAGACAAATACAAATGTCTTGTCGCCTCGAGTGCCGCAATTTAACCCCCGATATGTATATATTCGAGAATCTCAGGTGTAGAGAACGTTAATTTTTTTTTTGCTAACTGATGGAACGCAGTGAAGATTTTGGTTGATAGGGCGCCGGAGAACGGGGGTGAGGGGGGGTGGGGTTGCACTGGGAACTACTTATTCGAGCTGTAAAGGGTGTGAAGCGGGGAAAAATATTTAGGAATGCAATTTCAGTATAATTTCTTATGTTCCTAATTCGATCGTTATAATGATTTTTACTTTATAAGTATATGGTATATTTGTTGTGTTATTTGCTATACTATTCTTACGGACTACTTGTTGACGCAAATTTTCGATTTTTTGATAAGTTCGGCAATGTATTTTGTCCCAACCAAAAAATCTTTTGTAGGCACAAGCTAGGAGTACCTCTCTCTCTCTCTCTCTCTCTCTCTCTCTCTCTCTCTCTCTCTCTCTCTCTCTCTCTGATGCAAACTGGAATTGAAAAAAAGTACAGAACCAATGAATGTGGAATAGATTTCCAGTGAATTAAGTGAATATCTAACTCTATAAAAAATTCATGTAGTAAGTTAGAGATGTCCATTAAAACTCGCTATAGGTTTAAACTAATACGCTCTAACCAGGGGCAAATGAGTCTGCACGTATGGCCAGAAAAGTCTGGGACATCCTATATCCTTTCAATCTCTCTCTCTCTCTCTCTCTCTCTCTCTCTCTCTCTCTCTCTCTCTCTCTCTCTCTCTCTCTCTCTCTCTCTCTCTCTAATAAGCATTCAGTGCTTGGTTAACTCATAAAACCATATTGGGGTGGCTTGTGTGATGTTTTGGAGAGCCAACTAACAGAAGGACTTAATGTAATGGAAAACGCTTCGCCTTAGGACACTTATCATCCCAGTACATTAACAGGTCACTGTAATATGATTTTTACATTCTTCTCCTTGAAAATCACTATGCATTTCCGGGGGTTATATTATAATCTAATTGAACATAACTATGAAATTACAGATATCTGTTATCAACCATTTTATCAATACTAAAATACTATACATATCTGCTTGTTATTCATGAACTAACAACTAGAATCAGACCTTATTCAGCGGGAACATATATCCATGTGTTCTAAACCATAGTTTCAATTAAAACAATATTGAATTTTTCATACGTGAATGCAGACATCCTGATTGACACGGTGCTCAACCAGGCTGGTTGACGTTGCTCTCAGATAGAGATGCATTATACACACACACATACTTACATATAAATATATATATATATATATATATATATATATATATATATATATATATATATATATATATGTATATATATATACATACATATATATATATATATATATATATATATATATATATATATATATATATATATATATATATATATATATATATATATATATATATACTAAATCATAAGTAAAAATTTAGTATGCTTAGAAAATCTATAGCCTTGAATTGATCAGTATAGAGAAATAGTTTATAGCAAAGTTTCAGCATCATCAGTATGTTTTTGGTAAATTCCTTAAGTAGGCTTACCGGTGTTTCATGATAGTCATTATTTACTGATTGTAAATGGCTGTATAAAACTCTCCCAAAAAATATGGCATTCGAAAAGCTTTCCCTTATAAAATTTTCCTGGGAGATGCCCTCCAGTATTCCCCCACCCCCTCCCCCCCGTCAGTCCTTTTTCAGACTTAGCCTCCCATTCACGCTGGTCATCTCAGACTGTCATATTTGTAGCAATATCGCAGTTTCAGTCACATTTTACCTCACCCTTTGTCATAGTGATGAAGGAGGTAGTTCTGGGCAAACTATCCCTAGTTTGGGAGGGCGTTGCACTTATTCAAGAGTGGTACTACCTTAGAGGATGACCTATTTCCTTGACCTACCCTTCATGGCCTATCAAGGATCTAATCCCTCAGAAATACCTTGGTCAGATCTCATTGACTTGTCCATGCACCATATAGATGATCAGATCTTTAAATCTGATAATTCACTCCGATCAAGCAAGTCAAGCAAGATCGTACAACCTCAACTCTTGGCAGCAGAGTGTGTACAAGGAGGGAAACACTATGGCTGCACCTCTTTCAGTTGATGGAGATACTCAAGAAAAAAAGCACGTCCTTCTCGGCTTCTGAGTAGACAACCATGGATGCTTCATCCTTGGCGTCTCTCTTCGCTGTTTGGTGGCTCAATCAGTTGTCTGAAGTAGTCGCATACTTCTCAAAGTTGACGAGGTTGTCAACCCCAGAAGTTTTGGAGAAGTTCTAGAGCCTTATGTTTTTAGGCAGGAAGGTGGTAACATTCCTAGCCCACACAGCAGCAAAAATGTGTGCAAGCTGTATTTAGAAGAGGTAAGATTCTGTGGTCTCTCAATTCTCAAAACAAGCTACCCTGGAGGTGGCATGGCATTGGTGTTGAGACCTTATTGATGCTTGGTGGCACGTCTCAGCTGCCATAAAGACATGTGCATGCTGCTGCAAGATCTTGGAGGACTACTTAACAGAACTCCTTGATTTACCACATTATATTTTTCAAGAACCACAGCTTTCAGAGGGGACAGCCACTAAATATTCGAGTGCAGCCAAGGTTGCAGGGTTGAGATCAAGGTAGGGCCTTTTCCCTACTTAGAAACCCAAGCTCATAGATCCAGTGACGTGTTCACAGAAAAAAAGCCTGTGCTTGCACAGCCATTTTGGACACTTAAGCTATCTTCGTTAAGTATGGGTGGCTCTGAGAGAAGGAAAGAGAGAGGGAAACACCAATGTTGGCGTTCTTCCTTTCTTGCAGTAATTTGGCTACTTGGCAGACTAACAGGGCAAAGTGTTGGGTAGTGAGCGTTCTTTGGTCTAGTTAATTGCTATTCTTCAACAAAACCCCCAAAGCACTCCAATGTTTGAATATGATCAATTTCCCCCATCGAACATTTGACCTACATAGAAGCACTGGCCTTGTGGGCAGGGATAAAATTTTTTTAGTGAAAAACCTGCTCAAAGATTTTCGAGACTAGTCTCAGGCTTCTACAGTTAGCTATTCCTAGTAGAAAGGGTGACTGATGGCTAGAGATAGGTCATCTACCTATATCCTCTGAAAAAGTGTGTTTGTTTATCAAAGTTCAGGATAGATGCAGTATAGTATTTGCTGTCTTTCATCAAAGAGGGAGACTTCATGCTTTTGGCATACTTGTAAGACGCATACCTTAAAATTCCTGTTCATCAGTCCTCTCAAACATACCTCAGCTTTGCATTCCAAGTTCAAGAATTTGCTTCAGACAGCGATGGCTCCCTAGGTGATCACTCTGGTGTTTACATTGGTAGCTACTTGGGCCCACTCATGAGACATATCTGCTCATGTCTCTCAAATATTTAATCCTGGCATCCTCGGAGAAGCAGTTGTTTCAGGATCGAAATCGGGTTCTCGGATTTTGCCGTGATTTAGGATTGTGGTAAAGTGGGAGAAATGGAATTTCATACACAAGTAGATGTTGAAGTACTGAGTAGGCTGATAAACAAGGAAGCAGCGGGAGTCCTTCCCCAAGTGATTGGATCAGCAGGCTCAGGAAGATTGAGTAACCTTTCCTGTCCAATAAAGACGTACAAAATCAGCACTGGTATTCTATTCTCAGTAATGTTTCCTTATTGGAGAAGCCCGTTCATCTTGAGTCCAACCACCATATATCAATTCAATGGTGTCTGAAGGATCATTGGTGAACAGGCATTCCTCCATTCCATACTTTTTCAGTGAGACAAGGGGGTTCAGATGTTCTGACCTTGTGGTACATCAATGACAAATCCATTAGGGGAGTATGACTTGATTATCCTCCTCTGGAAATGCGAAAGCTCTTGAACGCATGGAAGAATATCTGGCGAACAAACCTAGATGAATGGATCGTCTCGTGGGTGTGGACTGAAGAAATCCTTGAGATACAAACAGCCTTCCAAGGCCTGCAACCATTAAAAGAATGTTTGAGAAGGAACTCAGTAGTTATGAAGGCCTATGCCAACAAGAAACTGAGCAAGCTGACATAGCAGATGCACATCTGGCCGGTAATATACTTTTCAGGTTAGATAAATGTATTACCAGACACACTAAGTCATAAAAGACAGGTTGTAAAACCACAGTGGTCTCTGCATCCTCTGGTAGCAGCAAGACTTCAGGTCCTGTGGCCCTTCATATGGATCGACCTGTTTGCCACATGGCTAAACAGAGTGCTCCAACAATTCTGCTAACCTGTTCTGGGCCCATGTACACTGTTCCAATATGCATTCCAACACCCAAGGCTCAGCTAGATATTTATGACTTTCCGTCATTCAGCCTCATCCAGCCTGTAACCAACAGTGTTGATTATGCCAGGACTCAGGATGACTTTGGCGACTCACAGATGACCTCATGCAGAATGGTATCCTGATCTGATCTGGATGAGGACCCAAGACTCTCTGTCAGTTTCACCGAAGCTACAGAAGTCATTTCTAGAGTCCAAGAACTCTGCTCCTGCAAAGTCTGGGATATACCAGTACTGATGTATTTTTATTTTTTCTCAGAGATGATTTGGCTCATAAAGAAAATTATGACCATTAGTTGTGTATGTAAGTGGCTGCTTCCTGTTCAAAGTCTGGAATGAAACTATTTCAGAAACTAACTCGTGAACTATTTGCGTTATAGCTCATGGTATGTTAGGACACTTTAAAAATGGAGCTAGATTTTCTTCATGGATATCAAATGTTGTGTGATGGTTACTTTATTCTAAAAGAGATGTACAGTATTGATAGTTCAATGTAGTGTCAGACCATACAAAGATCAAAATAAGTTCGAAGGGAACCACAAGGCAGATAAAAAAATATGAGTATCTGACTGAATGGTTACTTATCTATAATAAAGTCCTTCCACATAAGAAATACTTTGCATGAATAAAAGAAACTTTGAAGAGATCTATCAACGTGAAGTTTTTGTGATAAATTTTAAGTTGTTTACCGTAATTATTTCTGCAGTTCCTGGAAACATATGTCAATATTATTAATTTCTCTGAAAAGTGAGCCTTCACAACTTTTGGTTAATGTATAGTGTTCATGTCAGTGCAAAGGAATAGCTCTACAATGTGATGAATCATGTAGAAGATGCCTATGTATAATTTTACTAGGGGAGATAAAACCAAAGAAAAGCAACTGGAACACAGAATATCTGAAGTTAATCTTATAAATTTCAACTTATTTAAGGGACCAATTAGAAAAACTAAGGTTAACTGCAAATGAACTTGGCTTAGCACAAAACAGGATTGAGATTACCACATAATATCGACAGAATATGAGAAATATCTTATGACTAACTCCTAATAAGTTCAGCATATCTTGGTGACTTTCAAAAAAAGCCAGCGATGCACAATCCTTTTAAGGAATCTATAAACATAAGAATATTTATTTGGACCTGTATGCAGGCAGCTATATAACAACTGTACTTGTCAATTTCATGTTTGATATAGTATAGTAAAAAAGTTGATAAAGACCATCTTTTGAGAGTTACAGTTTAAGGTCGAATCACACGACCCGTTTTCTTTCCGACAGGATGGGCGGTGGCTAACCACCCTCAAAATGTTGTACATTCGCACGAGGCGTTCTGTATCCGTTTACCTGCACATTGTTTTCATTGTTTACTTAGACTATGTCACGTATGGACAGAGTAAATTACGATAGTTTTGACACTATAAGATGTTAATCGATAACTGAGTTGATAAAATAAGTTATGCAGCTTCATTATACTTTATGCACCATGCCAAGAATATTAAAATTATGATAAATTAACCTGTTTTTCTAATGCGTCTCCAGTCATTTTCGATTGTTTTTCTTTATGTAAATTATTTCTATACATCTTGTTTATCTTGTCAAACATCTCCTCATACCCTTGAACAAGTTCAATTAACCTCTCATACATGGTGTCAACAACAAACTAACTATAATTTCTATGACTATACTATGAGGAAAAGTAGGGGTTGTAGGCCACGAAACGAACGGGTATGATACAGGTCCTCGTTCACAAGAACCATCATCCACCCGTCGGTTGGGACGGGTGGCAAACAGCCGTCAAACCCGCCGAGGTTTCTTGGAAAGAAAGCAGATCCGACTCGGACGGCTGACGACCGAGGGCTGCCCTCATTCTGGTCGTGTAAACAGTTGCATTTGAATACACGTAAGAAAGCTGGACGCGGAAAGAAAATGGTTCGTGTGAATCATCCTTTATTTGTTCTTCTCAGCAAATCCATATTGTCTTAGGAAGTTATTAAGAAAGGTCAATTTAAAAGTAAGAAAGAGTCCTAAAAGCATTGACCTTAAGAAGCAATAACTTAGTATCAATCTTTTCTGGATAGCACTGAAGCTAAGATATATTCCGCACAAACTAGTACATCACTTGTTGCGGGTGGAGTTGAATTGAATGGTGAAGATCTCCCCTTTCAGTTTTACAAATAGTGAATTCTATACCCTAATTTATCTGAATGGAAAACATTTTAATAATTATTTTCAAACGTCAACTGGGTTGGTAAAGACAACACTTTGCGATTTTTCTTGATTTAAGATTATAAAGATGGCATTGCTTTCATATTGTTTCATTGTCACTTTCGAATCCAATGAGTATTACAACTGGCACGGAACAATGACTCCTACCACTCCCTACTCCCTAGAAAAGAGCTATCTTTGATTTGTGTTACAAAACCTGTGGTAATTGTGTTCTCAGCAAGATAGACACAAAACATTGATCAGTGGCTGCTGATTCCATGTTATTCATAACCGCCTTTCGTGAAACCGATAACTTTCTAATAATGATACACATAATCCTAGGAATTATCTTCTTAAGGTCTGGTAAACTCAGAGACAGGTTGTCATGTATGATAAACTTCCATTCTAAGAATATGAACAACTTCTAAATCATTCCCTGGCTACTATTACACAAACATGCAGTCTTATAGGGACACCGGCCAAAAACATTTCTCGCTGATCATGCATATGTTGCTCTTTAAATAAAAAGGTGTTTAGCTTGAACTTATTGACTATGAATTAGAATATTTTGAAGGCATTCTTGCATCTTAAAAACACATAGAACACCTTCCTTATGTCTTATTAACTGTTTGTGACTGTAGACTTTAAAACACAAAGTTGTAGATGTATTAAGTCAAACCGTAATTGCTGAGTATGTTGAAAAATACGTTCTTCATTTGATAATACATAAATTAGGCCTACATTAAACAATTCAAATTAATGAAAACTTCTCTATAGAGATAAGGATGCAAATGCATCTTTGTGAAATAAGTACTTAAATATTGAATCAAAGTATTATTAATTTCAATATAGGTTAGATTGTTGCAGAACTG
>NC_090731.1:49970331-49992831 GCF_036898095.1 Palaemon carinicauda
TCAAAGATTGTATACGTGTGAGTTTCGGTGAATTAGGTAATCGATTCTCTTGGTGCCTAGGCTAATTGCTTATGGAGCCTTAGTATACTTTATCATACTCCACGGTTGCTTTCTTTTCTTCGGAGAAGGTATGCAATCCCTTTCCCTCTGTTTAAGCCTTGGGCTTATCCCTAAGTGGTTTTTTTCCAAATTTATTTTCGATAAAACTATACTAGGGTGTTACTGTACCTTCCTGTTCCTGTAGTTATTGGTTCAAGAGGGACAGAACAACAGAGTTTTTAGTCTGAGTCTGTGTTGTCTGGCTTGGGGCAGAGTCCCCCTCGCTGACCTAACACATACAAAGGGAGCTTAGCTCCCTTAGGTCACTACCGAAGGTTTCTGTAGTTATGATTCCTTCTTTTGTGATCTACCAGACTAGTCCTGTTGCTGTTCTCGGGGGAGGATAAGTTCTTCCCTTGGGAGTAGCAACGCCTTCCTTGCTTGGGTGCTCTGGAAGCTGGTAAGTATTGCTGGCCTTTCCCCTTAGATCTCCCTTAGGCTAAGATAAGTTTCTTGGCTGCGGGTGATCTGTCACTAAAGCAAGGTTGGCAGGACCCTCTTGTCCCTTCCCCCTCTATCTCCGTAATGGCCTAGCCATTACTGTACTGTACCTTGCCGGCCGGCAGAGCTGGCCGGCAGGGGTCTTACTGTACTGTACGTCGTTCTACTTCTGGACCTAGTATAGGTTGGGATGTGGAATTGACTCAGCCCATTGCCGGCCGGCAGACCTGCTGGCCGGCAAGGGTCTTATGTTTTCGAGTGCTGCCCGGACCTCTCTTGGTCCCTCATCCATGCCTGCCGGCAGAGCCGGACGGCATTGGTCAAGGAAGCCTGAATTAGTTTCTCCCCTTCCTTATATGCACTCTTTCGGTTGCCGGGCTTGGAGGTTGTGTACACTCTTATCCCGGCATCCATTCTATTTTTCTTCTAGTGCTGTACCTGTCCCGGCTGCCGGCCTATGAGGCCGGCAGCCGGGCAGGTGTAGTCTTCTGGTTCTTTTGCTGGCATCGGTCTTGTACCTTTGCCGGCCGGCTTATGTCAGTCCTTGTCTGCCGGTCACCAAGAGTGTGGCCGGCAGCTGGGTACTACCTTGTGTAGTTGCTGTCCGGCAGCCATTGCCGGCCAACACTGGCTGTTACCGGCCGGCAGTTGCTGCCGACCGGCACAGGCATTTGAACCAGAGTGCTGCCGCCCTATAGCTGTTAAGTAGTATACTTTAAAGCTAGTTGTGGTGTGTGCCGGCCGGCAAAGGCAGCCCGGCACACATCCCCCTATACTGTACTAGTATTCTTCTGTATAGCATATACAGTAAGAAGAAAACTATAGTAAAGGTTTTGGTACAGCACTATATCTTCTAACACTATTGTTTTTTCTTGCACATCCCTTTGCTGTTGCCCTACAGATAGGAAGCTGAGTTCTTCCCTGTCTATTATCCAGGATTTTAAAATCATTGCTTAGGTGTGAGCTCCACCTGTTTCCTCTGGAAACCTTGCAATGGTTACTCTAGAAGAGATAAACCATTTTGATTTTATTATCTGGAAGGCTGCAACAATGGGTTGTGAGGGAAACACAAGTGTGTGTCTTTCCTTTCTGAATTGTTATGCTACACTATGCATATCCAGTGATACATAGTTCACTTGATACTCATGGAAATTTCTTCTCTTTACAGAAGGACACTCCGAAGTGGGGAAGTGCTTTCTCCAATGTCAGCAGCAAGAACCTCTGCGGACATGAGTTTTGTAGGAGACACGCAGCATACGCTGTCTCCAAGGATGATCTCCGGTATTGGGACCCTCAGGTATGTACTGTGTGCACTAACCTGATTACTGAGACATTTAAATAGCTAGGAAGAAGCTTCGTACCTGGGTAAGGGGCTTCCAAAAGAACACTTCTGGCCCTTATCTTCCAAGTGAGAAGATGAGGGCGTATCCTTTCCCTAAGGCATCAGCTGATGCAGTGATTCCCCAACCTCAAGAGGAGATCCCCTAAGTTCAGATCCAGGTGGATGCTGAAGTCGTGGTCGCGATGCAAGACATCCAGCTAGATGACAGGATGTCTGATGTGGACGGGTGTCAGGAGGAAGACCTCCTGGCAGAAGCCCAGGATGAAGTTCAAGCCCCTCTATATCGGCCGGTCTCCCAGTAGAGCTGGGACAGGCCCTCTCTTCTATTGTTGGAATGATCCAACAAATGCAGAAGGAGAATCAGGAGTAGGCGGCTGCAATGGAACTGCGAATGCAGTGCCTTGCAGAATCACATGGGCCCCAGAAAAAGCTCAATGTGAAAGGCCTTCCCTTGTGCTCAGATGCTAACCCATGGAGGTATGCTGAGCACATGCCGATGACGACTGGAAAGATCGTCATCTCGGATAAGCTGGACTCAGTTCCCCTGGAGGTGGAATTCTGGCCCAGCAAGGCATCATATCCGGACTGTTATGTCCGGCTGAGGAAGGAACCAGCTTCAAAGGAGGAGACAGAGCCGAAGGAGGTCATAGTGATGGACCATGCTAAGGCTCAAGCTCTACTTTCATCCTCGATGAAAGAGAGGGGCTTCTGTAACTCAAAGGTAGCCGCATTGAATAGGAAGCTCCCTTCCTTTGTGTCCTCGCCTACTAGAGCCTTCCCCTATTTTACAGAAAGGGTTTCTGGCTGTACTAAAAGCAATCGAGGCCAGCAAGTCTTGCCCCTCCCTAGAGGAGTGTAAACCCTTGTCGCTGGCCCTGCCTATGGACCACAAAGACTGGAAGGACGTCCATCTTACGTTCTCAGTGGGAAAGTTGGAGGCTGATATTGCCGGACGTCAGTTCGGCAAGGACCTCCCTAAGCTGTCTGACTTTCTTTTGCGAAGTGAGTTCGATACAAAAGAAAGACTGACTGCCTCAATGTCTCTTCAGACTACTCTCGAGACGATGGCAAGTGACCCCAAGGTCCATGAAATGTTCATTGTAGTGGCCAAGCCTCATCTGGCCACAGTGACGAAGGACCTTTATGGCTTCGTCAAGGCAAGGAGAGCTTGTAGGAAGTTCGTGTTTACCTCGGCTACGGTGAGGTACGAGCCAAAGAAACTAATCTCCTCCAACATTTGGGGAAAAGACCTTTTCCCTACCGACTTGGTCAAAGAAGGTGTTGATAAGGCTGCCTTGGAGAATAGAAACCTTCTCCAGAAGTGGGGCCTGGCTATCAAAAGAAAGTCTTCCCCGGATGAGGGTCCTCAACCAAAGAGGAAGACTATGAGGACTAGGCTACCGTCTCGGCCAGCCAAGCCTCTTAGACAGCACAGCAACTGCAATTACCATTGCCCCCAGTGCCCCAGATCGTGGCACAAACCCCGACCACCTTTCAGTGGGTACCTCAGGCCGTGTCGACACAGTCCACGGCATTCACCCCAGCGTTCGAAGTGCAGTCTACTTCCTTTCGAGCAAAGCCTAGAGGAGCAGCCAGAGGCTCGTCTAGACGCCCCTCAAGGGGAAGGGGATTCAGAGGTGGTCGTGGTCAGGAAGGCAAGACCTCAGGACGGCAGTCCAAGTGATGTGATACCGGTAGGAGGGAGACTTCTGAAATTTCGGGATTGGTGGACCTTCAATCCCTGGGCCCACAGCCTACTCAAGAATGGACTGGGCGGGAGCTGGTACAGCACTCCACCCCCGTGCCTTCGGTTTTTCCAACACTCCACCCCCGTTATGGAGGAGTACGTTCAAGAACTGTTGGAGAAAAAAGGTGATCCGAAGGGTGAAGCCCATCAATTTCTAAGGGAGGCTGTTTTGTGTTCCCAAGAAAGACTCGGAAAAGCTCAGAGTCATTCTGGACTTGTCGCCACTCAACAAGTTCATAGTGAATTGCAAATTCAAAATGCTAACATTGCAACACTTAAGGACCTTACTACCCGAGAGGGCATATTCCGTCTCTATAGACTTGTTAGACGCCTATTGGCACATTCCAATTAGCCATCGACTCTCCCCCTACCTAGGTTCAGGCTACAACGAAGACTATACGCCTTCGGAGCCATGCCATTCGGGCTAAACATAGCCCCAAGGATTTTTACGAAGCTTGCGAGCGTAGCTCTCAAACAATTACGCCTAAGGGAATTCAGGTAGTAGCCTACCTGGACGACTGGTTGGTGTGGGCAGCATCCGAGACAGAATGCTTGCAAGCTTCCAGTCAAGTGATCCAGTTCCTAGAGTACCTAGGCTTCAAGATCAACAGAAAAAGTCTCGACTTTCTCCATCTCAAAAGTTCCAGTGGCTGGGAATCCACTGGGACCTTTTGTCACACCGTTTCTCCACCCCGGCGAAGAAAAGGAAGGAGATAGCGGGTTCTGTCAAGAGACTTCAAGATTCCGAAAGGATATCAAGACATGAGCAGGAGAGAGTACTGCGCTCTTTCCAGTTTGCTTCGGTGACAGACCCAGTGCTAAGAGCACAGCTAAAGGATGCAATCGGAGTTTGGAGAAGTTATGCATCAAACGCGTGAAGAGATCTGAGAAGACCAGCCGCTTCGGCTAAGTACTCTTCTCAGGCATTGGTTCCAAGCCAGACATCTAAAGAAGTCGGTTCTTCTTCAGCCACCTCCCCCGTCGGTGACGATTCACTCAGACGCCTCGAAGGAGGGATGGGGAGGTCACTCTCATCGGAAAAAAGTCCAGGGGACTTGGTCCAGGCTATTCAAGACCTTTCACATAAAACTTTCTAGAAGCTAGGGCAGTGCTCCTTACCTTAAAGAAAGTCTCCCCGCATCACTCGATCCACATAAGGTGGTGATAGACAGCGAGGTAGTTGTGAGATACTTGAATCGACAAGGATCGAGGTCACCACCTCTCAACCAGGTGATGTTGGCCGTCTTCCGATTGGCGGAAAAGAAGAAGTGGTACCTGTCGACAGTTCACCTTCAAGGAGTCCGCAATGTGACAGCGGACGCTCTATCCAGGTTCACACCGATAGAGTCGGAATGGTCCTTAGACGCAGGATCATTCTCCTTCATTCTGAATCAGTCCCAGAACTGCAGATAGACCTCTTTGCGACGAAAGACAACAAGAAGTGGCCCCTGTACGTGCCCCGTACGAGGACCCCTTAGCAGAAGCAGTGGACGCAATGTCCCTCGACTGGAACAGATGGTCCAAGATTTATCTGTTCCCTCCTCACAACCTTCTGTTGAGGGCCCTCAACAAACTGAAATCCTTCAAAGGGTAGCGGCAATAGTGGCCCACAAGTGGCCGAACAGCGTGTGGTTCCTCCTTGCATTGGAACTGTAGCTGAAGTTTGTACCACTACCAGATCCAGTTATGACCCAGCGAGTCCAGAAGTCAACTGTCTGCGCTTCATTACAGAAAACCCGGACCCTGCAGCTCATGATTTTCTCTCCCTAGCGGTGAGAAAGCGTTTCGGGGTTTTGAAAGCCAGTATAGACTTCCTTGAGGAATATAAGTGCAAATCTACTAGAAGGCAATATGAGTCATCTTGGAGAAAATGGGTGGCCTTTAGTCAAGGCGAAGATTCCGCAGGAGATCTTGACAGACTTCTGCTTATCTTCCTTCTCCATCTCCATGGTCAAGGGTTGGCAGCGAACACGATTTCAGCGTGTAAGTCTGCTTTGACAAGACCCATTCTATATGCCTTCCAGGTCGACCTAGGTAACGAGATCTTTAATAAAGTCCCGAAAGCCTGTGCTAGGCTCAGACCTTCAGCACCTCCAAAGGCCATTTCATGGTCTTTAGACAAGTTCTTCATTTCGCTTCTCTGTTGAGCAATGAAGAGTGTGCGTTAAAGGATTTGACACAAAAAGTTATTTTCCTATTTTGCACTCGCGTCCGGGGCCAGGGTTAGTGAGACTGTAGCCTCTCGAGAGAGGCAGGTCGTGTTCAGTTCCTGGATGGGGGAGAACTGAACCTGTTTCCGGATCCTACGTTTCTCGCCAAGAATAAGTTACCCACCAACAGGTGGGGTCCCTGGAGGATCTGCCCTCTGAAAGAAGATGCATCTCTATGTCCAGTAGAATGCCTAAAGGTCTATCTTCATAGAACTTCAGACTTCAAGGGTGGTCAACTATTCAGGGGAGAAACATCAGGCTCAAATTTATCTCTGAATCAACTCAGAGCGAAAATCACATATTTTATTCGCAGAGCGGATCCTGACAATACACCCGCAGGTCACGATCCGAGGAAAGTTGCCTCATTCTTAAATTTCTTTAATTGTATGGATTTTGAACATCTCCGTTCATACACTGGCTGGAAGTCTTCCAGAGTGTTCTTTCGCCACTATGCGAAGCAAGTAGAGGAACTAAAAGAAATCTGTGGTAGCAGTAGGTCGCGGTGTTAACCCTACTGTTTAACTCTGCGAGGAACAGTGGTCTTAATTGGGACGATTAATTCCAGGGTGAGTGTGTAGCTACATACTGTACTACAAACTAAGTGAGGGCACTATGTTGCCCATCCAGACTGTTCCATTTCCGAAGGTGAACCTAGCATAAGTGCAGACATGTGTGCCGAGCGTTTCTAACGCTAATGTCATTGATTTGTAATACAGGCTTTTATGACTTTGATACCTCGGTATCTTAAAAGTGGCATCTAATGTTTTTTTCTTTCAGACAAACAAGCTCTGTTTACTATCATACTTATGCTTAAAGTTTTGGGTTATCCTCTTCTTATGTATATATATATATATATAATTGTGGTTAACCTGTCTATTTATTGCCTGTCAATAATCTGGTTCTTGAGAACCTTGCGTCTCCTTCACCTGTGTCAATTTATTGGTATAATTGAGCATTCATTCTATGTACCTTATCTGGGATAATTCTAATAGAATTGTTCCTTTATGCAAGCTATGTTGCATTGGTTTTCCTCCTATGCGGATATAAAACCTTTGTCCAATACAAGTATTGTGCGGAGAACTGGTCGATATTTCATATTGACGCAGTGGTTCTTTACAAACTATGCTTTACTTAATATAGGGCGAGACCACTATATTAGCTTGCCTGGTATTCATACATAGATATATGTACTCTTCGAGACTTTTCCAGAGTCTAGTAGGACTCTTCCCTGTAGGGGGTAGGAAGCTCTAACATAGTTTATAGTTAGTTGAAAAGATGTATAACGGTAACATCTTAGGTCTCTAGGTCTAGTCGACCGGGAAAAAATTACCTCCGGGGAGTACGGCACGTTCTGAGAATCCACAGATACAGTAGTGCTCTGGTACACTTCCATCAGGACGACATGGCTTGAGCCCAAAAAACGGATTTTGAGCGAAGCAAAAAATCTATTTTTGGGTGAGATGGCCATGTCGTCCTGATGGACCCGCCCTTGCCTTTCTAAGAAAGGGCTGTAGGACCCCTCCCTACATACAGTATCTGTAGCACCTCGTGTACGCTACAAGGAATACAGATGGCGCCAGGATTGGCGCCAGGCACGCATACGAATCGGGGGATAGGGAAGCCTTGGGAGCGGCTCCCCCTTTTTCTTTCCCGAATTCGTATCTCGCCAATCACCTCCTACGAGACGAAATCTCTGTCCAGGATGTAGATTGCCATGTGACGTGTCTAGAATACGTCCTCTGATATGTCGCGATATCCCTTTCACGAGGGATACTCGCTCCAGGAGTTAGAATTCTGGTACCTTAAGGTAAATTCTCTGGGAATATCGCCGTAGTTGTAATATACCCTAGGAAGCTACCCTATAGGAACTTCCATCATGACGACATGGCCATCTCACCCAAAAATAGATTTTTCGCTTCGCTCAAAATCCGTTATATATTGACATTTTAGCTTCTGGAAAGTTTACGATTTAGTAGGACGAAGGAAAGTACCTACTTCAGCATTTGGATAATTTACTTGCTAAGTTTTCGGTAGCAACATTTCCCATCACCGGAGCTGAAAAATGAACATGAGACATAAATCAATAGATTTAATTAAGTTAAATTAATAAAATTCACTTAAAATAGCAAAAATTATAAAAAATACATCGAAATACATACAAAGATTGGTAGAATGAAATATACTAAAAAATAAGAAATTAAACCAAATACATAAAAAAATAAATCATGAAAAATATAGGAAAAGAATATTAAAATCAAAACAAATACACGGAAACAGCTGTAAAACAAAACAAAAATTCATAAACATAGTAGATATAGAAATCATAATAATAATACACAGAAATAACTAGAATACGAAAAAAGAAACGGATTAAAAAATCAAAACTAAATCTTGAAGAGACGGGGAGGTTTAGATTTTAGTGTATAAATAATGGTCAGATGAATAAGTGGGGAGAGTCGTTGAAAGTAGGGAATAGGTATTAGGGAATGGCTGTTTAATGATAAGTGGTTCTAGGATAGGTAGAAAATAGCTATTGAGATATTGGGCTAGTATCTTGAAATTGGATTTTTTAATTAGTTGCTTGCATGCATAAGCGTGACCACGTATGGAAGAAAATTCCTTTTTGCTTGATGTACAAAATGCACCATGAATGACACCTCTATTGGAGTCAATGCACATCGTTAAGAGACGGTTTGAACAACCAACATAAGTCCCTAAATAACATTCAATACAATTATATAAATAAACTATTGAGGATCTACTAGAATGTCTTTGAATCTGAACCAGCTACCTATGGTTAGTGGATTTTTTAAAACAAACTTGAAATTAACACAGGGATACAATTCAGAAAGAGCTCTCTCATGTTTACCTTTGAAATTTTTATATTCATATATGGATGGTAGAGGCACATACATGTCTTTCTTTGGAACTTTTAGTACCATGGCTTTCGGAATAAAAAAAAAAGGTTATCTAAAAACGGCTTCGTAAGTAATTCAAACAAGTTCCTAACAAAATATGATTTTAGAAATTGAATTTCCTCGTGGAACGTACCCCAATCTGGAGAAAGATTATAAGCTCTAAAGATCGATGTTCTACAAGGATTTACACTTACTGAAATCGGAAAATGGGTAAAAAATGATTGACCCAAGTCCTGTAAAAGTATGTTTTCTAAAAATGCCAGTACTATATGCACCATGATATACAACGTGAAATCTTAATATTTGAAAAGGAAACGTTGATAATTATGTTCCAAGTCTTAAATAAACTTAATATTTTATTGAAATGAATTTATGTTTTCTAAAAAGAAAATCGTATGATGTGTATCTCTGAAAAGAACAAAGGTATCATCGACATAACGTCTATAAAACATTGCTTTAAACGACATGGCTCAGTGCCCCATGAAACCGAATATGAAGGCCGAGGAAATTGAGAATTAACACTAATGCTAGCAGAATAATGCCACTAAAAAAATATTCTACAGAATATTTATTAGTCAAGTTCAGTAAAACTGATAAAACAAATTCGGTGAAAAAAAAAAAAATATCAGAAAGCAGAGGAGCAGTGGAATTTACGGAAGGAAACAAATGTTATGCGTGAGACATAGGAGGAAGAAAAAAAATAAAAACTCATGCAAGTAGAATGGCCGCTAGACGTGAGAAACAGGGTGAAGAACGACGAAAATCTCACGCAAGTAGAATGGGAGATGGACATGAGACAGAGGAGGAAGAAAAAAAAAATTCAGGGAGGTAGAATGGCAGCTAGACGTAGGACGAAAGAGGAAGAAAGAAAAAAAAACCTCATGCAAATAGAATGGCAGCTTAACGTGAGACATAGGAGGAAAAACGAACAAAAACTCATGCAAGTAAAATGACAGCTTGACGTGAGACACTTGAGGAAGAAATAGCAGCTAGACGTGAGATACAGGGGGTAGAACGAAGAAAAAGTCATTCAAGTAAAATGGCAGCTAGACGTGAGAGACAGGAGGAAAACCGGAAAAAATGCATGGAAGTAGAATGGCAGCTAACTGGAAGACAGAGGAGGAAAAACGAAGAAAAACTGATGAAAGTAGACTTGCAGCTAGACGTGAGATACAGGGGGAAGAACAAAGAAAAATTCCTGCAAGTAGAAGGATTGCAATACGTGAGACACAGGAGGAGGAACGAAGAAAAATTCATACAAGCAAAATGACAGGTAAAAGTGAGATACAGGAAAAAAAAAATCATGCAAGTAGAAAGGCAGCTTCATGTGAGACACAGGAGGAAGAACGAAGCAAAAACTCATAGAAGTAGAATTGCAGCTTGACGTGAAACACAACACGAAGAACGAAGAAAAACTCATCGAAGTAGAATGGCAGTTAATTGTGATACAGAGGAGGAAAAACAAAGAAAAACTAATGAAAGTAGAACGGTAGCTAGAAGTGAGACACAGGAGGAAGAACGAAAAAAAAAACTCATGCAATTAGAATAGCAGCTAGACATGAGACACGGGATGAAGAACTAAGAAAAGCTCATATAATTAAAATGGCAGCTAAACCTCAGACACAGGATAAAAAAACACACTCACACAAATAGAATGGCTGCTGGACTTGAGACAGAGGAGGAAGAACGAAGAGAAACTCGTGCAAGTAGAAAGGCAGCTACACGTGAGACACAGGAGGAAGAACGAAGAAAAACTCATGCAAGTAGGATGGAAGCTACACGTGGGAAACAGGAGGAAGAACAAAGGAAAATTCATGCAAGTAGAATGGCAGCTACACGTGAGACACAGGAGGAAGAACAAAGGAAAACTCATGCAAGTAGAATGGCAGCTACACGTGACACACAGGAGGAAGAACAAAGGAAAACTCATGCAAGTAAAATGGCAGCTACACGTGAGACACAAGAGGAAGAACAAAGGACAACTCATGCAAGTAGAATGGTAGCTAGCCATAGAGCAGAAAATGAAGAGCAAATGGATTTAAAAAGGATCGCTAATGCATGCAGAATTTCAGCTAGATGTGAGGCAAAAAATAAATAGTTGATTAATTTGAGAAGTAACACTAATACAAGCAAAATAGCAGCTATACGGGTAGCTGAAGATGAAGAACAGAGTATTTTAAGAAGGAACATTAATGAAAACAGAATGGCAACTAGGCGTTAAGCACAAATTGGAGACTGAAGAAGTCCTAGGCTTGAAAATAATGAACAAAGAATAGCACATATAAGAAATCAGGAATCAAGAAATCATTGGAGTGAATCGATTTCTGGATATATATATATATATATATATATATATATATATATATATATATATATATATATATATATATATATATATGTATATATAAACATACGTACATATGTATATACCTATATATTCATATGTATATATATATATATATGTATATATATATATATATATATATATATATATATATACATATATATATATATATATATATATATATATATATATATATATATATATATATATATATATATATATATATAGGTATATACGTATGTACGTATGTATATATATACATATATACATACATATATACCAATATATACACATGTATATATATGTATATATAGGTATATGTATATATATATATATATATATATATATATATATATATATATATATATATATATATATATATATATATATATATATATATATATATATATATATATATATGTATATATATATATATATATATATATATATATATATATATATATATATACATATATATATATATATATATATATATATATATATATATATATATATATATATATATATATATATATATATATATATATATACACATATATATATATATATATATATATATATATATATATATATATATATATATATATATATATATATATATATATATATATATATATATATATATATACATGTGTGTGTGTTTGTGTGTGTGTACAAAGGGGGCAGCCATATTCTTCTCCTCTCGTCTGTTTATGGTCTTTCTATGTAAGTCCATACCCTCAAATTATCTTAATTTTTCAACTTATCGTTTTTTCCTCCTACTCTTGTTTCATTTGCAATGTATAGGGACCCATATTTTTTTTTATTGTCCATTATCTGTTATTCTGGTGTCTTATCCATATCAATTTCCTTTTTTTTTATATGTTAGGATATCATATACTTTAGTTCATTTTCGTAGCATTGTTGCTCTTTTTTAGTTACTTAGTTTTTTTTATCATTATTCTTTCCTTTGCTCCTTGAGTTGCAGGTAGCTTATGTTCTAAGTTTTTGTAAGTCTCTAAGTTTCCTGATACATAAGTTAATACGGGTAGGTCCATCTGATTGAATACGTTTTCTTTGAGAGAAAGTAGCATTTAAACTTCAAACTCGTGTTTTGTTTACCAAGAGCTCTACATCCTATGCTTACCCTTCTTTTAATTTCGGTCTATCACCCTGGGAAAACACTTATTATCTAAATAAACATCATTTTAATTTTACTCATATTAATTCTTAGTCCTACATTTCGGTTTTTTCTATTCAAATCATCTATCATCCTTTGCAATTCCTCCACTGATTCCTGAAACAGAACTATCTTCAGCTAATATTAAATTGTTAAGGCATTTACTATCACTTTTTAGACCTACATTTCTCAATCGAAAACTAAAAAAATATTCTTCTTGGAATACTGTGAATAATATAGGAAAAAGGGATCTTCATGTCTAACTCCTTTTTAAATCGGATTAGTTTTTCCACTATTCCCTACTTGTTTTTTCGAATAAGTATTTTTCTATTATATTTCACTGAAATAAATCTATTGGGTAGTAAAATGCACTTTCATATAAAGATAATTCCTTATTGATAATTTTCCGTGTTTTTATTATATTCGATATATCATTTGTTAATCCAGTTTTCCTTTTATATTTATATGGAAACTGGAGAAGATGGACTCTTAGAATTCTACATTTATTTTGAATATCGTATTTAATTCCAATATTAATTGTATGTATATCCCGACCACGTATTATATTGCTGTCTTGAATCAGATTTTTGGTTCATATATAAGGATTCACGTTATGACCGGCAAGACATTTCTCGAATTCATCCTTACTGAAAAGAAAGAAGAGGGGCTATCGCATTAGAGAGTTTTACTTTCTTTACTTCTTATTTACTTCTTTCCAACAACTTCAAACAGAAGGATGGGAAGGGCTGTTACCAATTAGAATTCGGACGATATAAGATCTTCATCGTAAAAATAAGTCAGAGGACAAAAATATTGTTAGTTAAAGACCTGTGTGAGCTTCAACGAGAGGGAGGGTGAGTGCGGTTGGATCATACAACGGATTGTGAGCGAAGTGAAAAATCTATTTTTGGGTGAGGTAGCCATGTCATCCTGATGGAAGTTCCTAAAAGATAGCTTCCTAGGGTATATTTGACTACAGTGATATTCCCAGAGAATTTTACCTTAAGGTATCCAGAATTCTAACTCCTGGAGCGAATATCCCTAAATAATCTCACATGGATATCGCATAATATCAGAGGACGTATTCTTGACACGTCACATAGCTATTTTCACCCCGAACAGTATTAACGCTTCGAGGGGTTACAGTGACAAGAATCTGAAACGAGAGTGAAAAGAGAGCCGCACATAAGGCATCTCTCCTATTCCATTTCCAGTGTGTATCTGATGAAGGCGGTAGCGCCCTCTTTATTCCTTGTAGCAATATACGAGGTGCTACAGATACTGTATTATAGGGAGGGGTCAATAAGCCCTTTTACAATAAAAGGAAGGGCGAGTCCATCAAAACGACATGGCTACCTCACCCAAAAATAGATTTTTAGCTTCGCTCAATCTCAATGTTTTGGGCTAAGGCCATGCATCTTGATGGAAGTTTACCAGAGAATTACTGTATCTGTGGATTCTCAATCGGTGCCGTACTCTCAAGAAAGTATATTCCTGGTACGTCTAGACCTAGAGACCTATGATGTTACCGTCATACATCATTTCATCTAAGCATGAACTATGTTAGTGCTTCCTGCCCCCTACAGGGAAGAGTCATACTAGACTCTAGAAAAAGTCTCGAGGAGTACATAATAACTATGGATGAGAAAATGACAAGCTTGTATAGTGGTCTCGCCCTATACATTATAAAGCAAAGTTTGTATACGAGTCACCAATGTCAGTATGAATTTTTGACACCTTCCCCAATGTGACTACTCTTATAAACTATTGGATAATGGTTGTATCCGCATAAGAAAAAATTTTGCCACTCTGCCACTATCCCGTTAGGGTACCACGTCAATCCTTCCTAAGGAAGGGTTAAGGTGAGTGGACCTTTGCTTGAATAGGGGAACAATCTTAAAATACATACCATGATAAAATTATCCATATTTTAATCTTAATGCTCAATACATTTCTAATAAAATGAGTGTGGGCGAATAAAATTTAATAAACATACATATCAGATCAACATTTATAAAATTTATAATATGTGGATGATATGCGTTAAAGCATAAAGAAAAAACAGTCAACAGAAAAAATTGTTTCGTCTACTAGGAAACAGATTTGCCACTTCAATTGAATTATCAATAATAATTATACAGTGTGTATACTGTTTGTTTACACTAGTATAAGAAACGCTTGGCACAAGTGTCCGTATTATACTATAGTTCACCGACGTCAATGGGACAATTCATAAGGACACTTTCGTGGCCTATTGCTCAGTTTGTAGTAACACAGTGACTACACATGCACCCTCTTAATTAATCGTCCCAAATTGATTACACTGTTCCTCGCAGATTTAAAACAGAACGTTAAAGAATTTTATCTGCTGCTACCACAGACCTCTTAAGTTGCTCCACTTGCTTCGCATAGTGCATAAAGAATGCCTTGGATGACTACCAGTTGGTGTACGAACAAGGATGTTCAAAGTCCATATAATTAAAGAAATTATATGGAAGTGGCAACTTTCCTCGGATCATGACTAACGGGTGTACTGTCTGGATACGTTCTGCGAATAACACGGGTGATTTTCGCCCTTAGTTATTGATAACTTTGAACCCAGCGTTTCTCTTCTGAACAGCTGCCCTCCCATAAAGTCTGAAGTTCTATGAAGATAGACCTTTAGGCACCACTGTACATAGAGATGCATCTTCCTTCAGAGGACAGATTCTCTAGGGACCCCACCTGTTGGTGGGTAGCTTGTTCCTGGTAAGAAACGTTGGGTCTGGAAATAGATTCAGTTCTCCTTCTAAGAACTGGACGTGGCCTTCCTCTCTAGAGAGAGCCACTATTTCACTAACTCTGGCCCCCAAAGCGAGTAAAAGCAGAAATATGACTTTAACTTCAAAACCTTCTAAGCGCATTCCTCATTGTTCATTATTTATACACATTGAAGAATCATATCTAATGACCATGCAAAGGGTCTTTAGACGCGCTGAAGAGCTAAGCCTAGCATGGGCCTTTGTAGTTCATTAAAAACGTCGTTAGAAAGGTCGACCTGTAAGGCATATGGTATCTGACTTGTCAAGGCAGGCTTGAACAACAGAATTGTGTTGGCTGCTAAACCTTGCTCATGAAGGTGAATGAAGAATGATAAATAGGAATCTGTCGATATTTCTTTTGGTTTCTTCGCCTTGACAAAGGATATCTGTTACTTCCCTGAAGCCTCATAATGTCTTCTGGTTTGCTCCAAAAGTCAATATTGACTTTTAACACCGAATCTTTTTCTCATCGCTAAGGAGAGAAAATCATGAGATGTAGGTTCCGTGTTTTCTGTGATGAAGCGAAGACAGTCGACTTTGTACTCGGTGAGACAGGGATGGAACCGGTAGCGGTACGAATTTTAGTCGTAGTCCCAATGCCAGAGGGAACCACACACTATTTGGCCACTTGTGGGCCACTATTGCTGCTTTCCCTTTGAAGGATCTCAGCTTATCAAGGACCTTCAAAAAGAGGTTGTGCAGAGGGAACAGATAAATACTGGACCATCTGTTCCAGTCCAGGGACATAGCGTCCACTGCCTCCGCTAACGGATCCTCATATGGGGACACGTAATGATCTATTTTCTTGTTGTCTTTTGTCTCAAAGAGATCAATCTGCAGCTCCTGGACTTGACTCGAGATGAAGGAGAACGATCCTGCGTCTAGGGACCATTCTGACTCTATAGGTGCAAACTTGGATAGAGCGTCCGCTGTCACATTGCGGAACCCTTGAATGTGAACTGCTGACAGGTGCCATTTCTTCCTTTCTGCCAAACGGAATATGGCCAACATCACTTGGTTGATTTGAGGTGACCTCGACCCTTGTCGATTCAGGCATCTCACTATCACCTTGCTGTCTAGAACCAGTCTTATGTGGGTCGAGTGGCAACGAGATACTTTCTTTAGTGTCAGAAGTACTGCCATGGCTTCTAGAAAGTTGATGTGAAATGACTTGAAAAGATTGGACCAAGCTCCTTGGACTCTCATCTGATGAGAGTGACCTCCCCAGCCTTCCTTTGAAGCGTCTGTATGGATAGTTACTGACGGGGAGGAGGTTGAAGAAGTGTTGATTTCTTCAATTGCTTGGCATTGGACCACGGCTTGAGAAACGTTCGCAGTCAAGTCGGTAGTGGTCTTATTAGATCTCTTCGCGCGTTTGATGCATTTTTTCTCCACACTCCTGTTGCATCCTTTAGCTGTGCTCTTAGCACTGGATCTGTTATTGAAGCAAACTGTAGAGAGCCCACCACTCTCTCCTGTTCGCATCTTGATATCCATTTGGATTTAAATAGTCTCTTGACAGATCCTGCTATTTCTTTCCTCTTCTTACCAGGAATGGAAATTCGATGTGACTCCAAATTCCAGTGGATTCCCAACTACTGAAATTTTTGAGCTAGAGAAAGTCAAGACTTTTTTATGCTGATCTTGAATCCCAGATGTTCCAGGAACTGGATCACTATCTTAGAAGCTTGGATGCATTCTATCCTGGATGCTGCCCACACAAGCCAGTCGTCCAAGTAGGCTACTACTTGGACCCCCTTTAGGCGTAATTGTTGGACGGCTGCGTTCGAGAGCTTCGTGAAAATCCTTGGGGCTCGGTTTAACCCGAAAGGCATGGCTCTGAAGACGTAAAGTTTTCTATGTAACTTGAAGACTATGTAGGAGGATAGGTGACGATTGATTGGAACGTTCCATTAAGCGTCAGACAAGTCTATAGAGACAGTATATGCCCTTCTGGGCAGCAGGGTCCTTATGTGTTGAAGTGTGAGCCTTCTGAACTTGTAGTTCACTATGAACTTGTTGAGTGGCGATAAGTCTAGAATGACTCTGAGTTTTTCTGAGTCCTTCTTAGGAACACAAAACAGCCTTCCTTGGAATTTTATGGACCTAACTTTCCGGATTACTCTTTCGTCTAAGAGCTCTCGGACATATTCTTCTAGAACGGGTGTTGAGTGTTGGAAGAATTGAGGAAATTGATGTGGAGGACTGCCCCAGCTCCAACCTAGTCGATTCTTTATTAGGCTGTGGGCCCAGGAATCGAAGGTCCAGCGATCCCTAAATAGCTGTAGTCTCCCTCATACTGGAAGTATCTCACTTCTGCTGTTGTGGACCTGAGGCCTTGCCTCCTTGACCGCGTCCTCCCCTGGATCCCCTTCCTCTTAAAGGGCGTCTAGAAGAACCTATAGCTGTTCCTCTAGTTTTCAAACGAAAGGAAGAAGTCTGCTTTTCGAAGGCTGGGTTAAAAATTGGCGACTGTGTCGCCACTTGTTAAGGTACCAGCTGGTACATGGTTGGATGTTGTGCCACTATCTAAGGCACCGCGGTCACAGGAAGTTGTTGTTGTTGTTGCTGTCGGTAGGGTTTAGCCGGCCGAGAGGATGGCCTAGGCCTTTTTGTCTTCTTGGGTTGGGGACCCTCAAACGGAGAAGTTTTTCTCTTAAGATCTAAGCCCCACATTTTGAGAAGGTTCCTATTCTCTGTTGCGGCCTTGTCTACTACCTCTTTAACCCCTTCGTTGGGAAAGAGGTCATTACCCCAAATACGAGAGGAGATCAGTTTCCTCGGTTCGTGCCTCACCGCAGCCGAGGCGAATACAAACTCTCTACAGGCTCTCCTAGCTTTAATAAAGCTATAGAGATCCTTCGTAACTGTGGCCAGATGGGTTTTGGCCACTACCATGAACATGTCCTGGTTCTTTTGGTCACTTGCCATTGTTTCTAATGTCGTTTGCAACGACATCGATGTGGCAAATCTTTCCTTCGTCTCTTGCTCCCTACGCAAGCGAACCTCCGACAGTTTTGGAAGTTCCTCACCAAACTGACGTTCAGCAATATCAGCTTCTAGCTTCCCGACTGAGAAGATAAGGTGTACGTCCTTCCAGTTTTCTTGGTCCAAGGGTAAGTTCAGAGATAACGGCTTGCACTCTTCCAAGGAGGGGCATGGTTTCCCTGCCTCCACTGCCTTAAAGGCTGCCTTATATCCCTTTTCCATGAAGGGAAAGGCTCTGGTAGGAGAGGCCACAAAGGATGGAAGCTTCTTACTCAAGGCTGGCACCTTTGAGTTAGTGAATCCCCTCTCTTTCATCGAGCTCACTACTAACGCCTGAGCTTTACTATGGTAAAAAACTATGACCTCCTTTGGCTCCGTCTCCTCCTTTTAGGCTGGCTCCTTCCTAAGACGGACATAGCAGTCCGGATAAGAATATTTGTTGGGCCAAAATTCCACCTCTTCCAGAGGAATTGCTCCCAACTTTTCTGAAATCACGATCTTCCCGGTTGTCATTGGCATGTGTTCGGCATACCTCCAAGGATTGGTGTTCGAGCACAAAGGAAGATCCTTCACGTTGAGCCGCTTCTGGGGCCCACATGATGCTGCAAGTCTGCGTATCTCCAGTTTCATTGCAGCTTCCTTCTCATCATTCTTTCTTTAAATTTGTTGGATCATCTCAACAATGGAAGAAAGAGTCCTTCCCAGTTCATCTGGGATAGCAGACAATGTAGAGGGAACTGGTTCTGGGTCCGGAACCGATGTAATCGATACCTCGTCGATTTCTTCCTCTTCTACTTGAGGAGCCTGGGACAGCTCCTCCTCCTGACCTTCTCCTAGAAGGTCCTTCTCAGTAGAATTCGACACCTCCGACATCTTATCGTCCAATTGGATGTCTTGAAGGGCGGCCGAGACTTCAGAATCTACCGGATTCTGGGCAGTTGGTATCTCCACCTGAGGCTGAGGGAAGATTTCATCAGCCGATGCTTTAGGGAAAAGGTAGGCCCTCATCTTCTCATTTGGAAGGTAGGGGCCTGAGGTGTTTTTCTGAAAACCCCTCACCCAGGTTCGTAACTTTTCCCGGGCAGCATTCCTTGACATCATCAACTAGGGTCGTCAAAAGCCTCGGTAATCAGGTAAGAGCATACAGTACAAACCTGAGGGTCCCAATACCGGAGATCACTTCTGGAGGCTGCGCATGCTGCGTGCCTCCTGCAAAGCTGATGTCCACAGAAGTTCTTACTGCGGACATTACAGAACACACTCCCGCTCTTCGGATAGTCCTCCTGTAAAGAGAAAAAAAATCCATGATTATCAAGTGAAGGCTCTTCACCTATATTAAAACATGTAGCTTATATTGAAAAGCTATAAAAGAAATAAGGAAAGACACATACTTGTATTTCCTGTCCAGTCAATTGCTGTAACCTCCCAAGATATTAAAACTAAGTCTGATTCTATTCTAGAATACCTTATATAATTTCCTAAACGGAAATTTAAGGTGTAGTTCACACCTTGAAATAAAGTTTTAATATACGGGATAGAAAGAATACAGAAAGAACTCACTTTCTATATATTGTACGGTCTCAACAAAAGGCTGTAAAAGATAACATTAAGTATGTTGAAGAACTTTAGTGTTATCACAAACTCTGTACTGTAGTTTTACTAATGCAATGTGTACTACACTAGAAACATAGTAACTACTGTACATCGCATGCTGTTTTGCCGGCCGGCATTAAACCTGTATAGTTCAAAGATATACTACCTTTAACTAATAGGCGGCAGGCCACTGGTTAGCAAATATGTGCCGGCTGGCAATCATTGCCGGCTGACAGCTGTATTTCCACTGTCGGCAGGCAAAGGTAGCAATACCGATGCCCGCCGGAAGTGGCATAGAACCAGAGAACTTCCCCCTGTCCGGCTGTCGTCTGTTAAGCCGGCAGCCGGGCTATGGGTACAACACAATAGTCAGAGAAACAGTATGGATGTGAGGATATAAGGCGGCACTGAAATACGACTTCCATCCAGAAAGAGTGAACTTATGGAAGGGGAGAATGTAGCATTCAGTCTACCAAGGAATCCATAGCCTGCCGGACTCTATCGGCGGACATGGAAGGGAGACCAAGGGAGGTCTGGGGTTCACTCTGCAAAGAACAGGAGGTCTCTGCCGGCCGACACGTAATTGCCGGCTGGCAGAGAGCTGAGCCGGTCCTCCATCCTAACCTACACTAGGTCCGGAAGTAGCACTGCAGCCAAAAGAAAGAAGAGAGGGGGTGGGGGTGAGTGATAAGGTTTCTATAAACTTCGTTCTAGCAAGAGACACACTCAGCAGTTAGGGAAGCTCATCCTAACCTAGAGTTATCTATTAAGGAGGAAGACTGGCAATACTTGCTATCCTCCTCCCAACCAGAGCAAAGTTAGGTGAAGTTATTTCACCGGGCAACAGAGAAAACTCATTCTATAGACCGAAAAAAAACAACACAGGACAGTCTGCTAGACCACTAGAGGAAGGAATCATCTCGTACAGAATCCTTCAGACGTGGACTAGGGAAACAAAGCTTCCTGTATCCGCCCCTAACCTAGTAAAGGAGACTCATTCTCTATGCTAGGAAGAAGCAGACCACAGACTAGAAACTCTGATGTTCTGCCCTAACCCAAAAAAACCAGTCACTCTGGTTATCAGGTCAGGACAGACATATCCTAGTATAATTATGCCTGAATTATTATACAGATAGAACCGCTAGGATTAAGCCTAAGGATTACTCAGAGGGAGAGAGGGATTGAACTTAGCCTCGGGAGGAGAAAAGAACAATCGGGGATGTGCGAAAGTATACTATTGTACCTAGATTACTAGCCTAGGTGCGATGAGAATCGATTACCTAACTCACCGAAACTCTCTCGTATACAATTTTGGAAACAACATTCAACAATATCTTACATGTATAAAATATTTGCCTATAGCTTCAATAATATAACACTCGGAAAAATTTTATAATGCATGAAAGTACTATAGCCAGATGCCTAGGCTACTAAGCCTTGCGAAGGGCAAGATCGGTTAGCTAAATCACCGAACTAAAAACTAACGGCATCATATAAGCATTCATAGAGGAGCTAAATAGCTAGATTATTAAAGAATAACAAACCGGGAACGTCGCTCTAGCTAACTAAATGACCCGTATATAGCGAGCGATAGCATCCAGGATGCTTCCGGTAGGCAACAGCTCTTGTTTACGTTAACATCACTTTTGATTTAATTCAAAACGACAAGAGCTTACATTTATACACAGTAAAGATAATACTCAACTTTCCAGAGGCAGAAGAGGCCGGAAAAGTCATCAAAATGTTGAATTATTTCCAAAATAACGAGAGAACACAAGGGAAAACACCGAGTAGTAGAGCTACACGAAAAGGAATAAAGAGGGCGCTACCGCCTTCATCAGATACACACTGGAAACGGAATAGGAGAGACGCCTTATGAGCGGCTCTCTTTTCATTCTCGTTTTAGATTCTTGTCACTGTAACCCCTCTAAGCGTTAATACTGTTCGGGGGTGAAGATAGCTATGTGACGTGTCAAGAATACGTCCTCTGATATTATGCGATATCCCTGTGAGATTATTTAGGGATATTCGCTCCAGGAGTTAGAATTCTGGATACATTAAGGTAAAATTCTCTGGGAATATCACTGTAGTCAAATATACCCTAGGAAGCTACCTTTTAGGAACTTCCATCTGGACGACATGGCCTGAGCCCAAAAAATACTTTATACTAAAGTCATATTAGACTTTTGAACGTAAAGAGAAAGAACATTGTACTTTACATATGAGCCTATTAGAGCCATATGATGACATGATAAAAGTAGTTTGATGAATGTTAATGATTTACGGTACATAATTTGGTATATAATTTTGAGCGGACTTAAAGCAATATCCAAGTACAATAAATCATGTGTTGAAGTCAATTATTGAATGGATTTTTGGAGCTGGTTTTATAAGTCCAAAGGAAATGGAGAAGGATTGCCTAAATTTTGACACATTGGGCAATGAAGAATTATTTAAAGAAAACTAAAGAACTACCTAAAGTTAAGAGCAGGAGTATATATTTTAGAAAATATCTGCTCCCACATCCAGAAATAGAGACTACATACAAAACCGACGATAATGGTCAACTTTATGTTTAAGGTTTGATAGAATTCCTCTAAACCTTTTCAGTAGGTGAATGAACTAGCTTATTTAGATCCCATTGCATATAAGTTCATCAACAAATACGCTTTCCGTATTGATGCGTCAATCTTGAGTAGTCATTTAAGTTAAGAAAAAGCTTACTTCATCCAGGGGACTACGAATTATCACCTATACTGTATACATCTTTAATTCCCTAATTGTTAAGTGTAATACATGTTCCCCATGAAATGAACACTAGCAATGCAATTTTCATA
>NC_090731.1:50005331-50010331 GCF_036898095.1 Palaemon carinicauda
AACCCAAAAGAGATTAATTATCCAAGAACTTATTATTTTGATACAAACGAGTTTGCACATCCTTTGAATATTGTATCACAAAGGCTCTTTCAAAACCAAAAGAAGAAAACATGCAAGACCACCCAATTAAGTCAACCAACTATTGGCGCAATCAGAAATAGATAAGCACCTTACTTTTATGAGGCAGATGTATCTGAAAATCTCAACACCAGAAGAAACACGTTTGTATGAACATCTAGCAAAGGAAGCTGGAGACTATCTATTAATAACGTTCAATACAACAAAACCCTATTGAACTTAATGGCTTGATATAAATTGTCTTACGACGCGAATAAATGGTCTCTTGTCGTAATGACGAGATTTTCTATAAGCATTTAGACTCATGTTTTTACTCCTTTGAATTTGAAGTTGAAGTTTTAAAATAATGATTAATTCATCTTCTTATATATATATATATATATATATATATATATATATATATATATATACTGCATATATATAAATATATATAATATATATATATATATATATATATATATATATATATATATATATATATATATATATATATATCTATTTATATATATATATATATATATATATATATATATATATATATATATGTATATATATATATATATATATATATATATATATATATATATATATATATATATATATATATATATATATATATATATATTATATATATATATATATATATATAGGTTATGTGTTTGTGTCTGCGTGTGTGTTTATGTGCGTGTGTGTGTCTGAGAGTTTGTAAAACTTCTTCAGCTCTCCGGTGTTTTAACATTCATCCTGCTTATAGTACTGACCAAATTGTTTTTTTTTTCTCTCTTTTTTTAATAGAGACAACTGAATTTTTAGCTATTATATTCCATATTTCCCGCAAGTTAACAAAAAGAGGATCTTTCTGCACTTGCTTGGAAATTAGCAATGCAGCTCCATCAAGAAAATGTTTTTTTTCTGATAGTTTTAGCTCTGCTGAATGCTTTCATATTTCCATAACTTCCATATTATTCAAAGTTTCATACTTCCTTACGCTAAATGTTTAGATGGATATGCTGAAGGTAATCATCTGTTTCTTAGTTTGCAGTTTGTCTTTTTGCAAAAGTCTTATATTATGCAATGCTCTCCTAATAACACCTAGTGTTTTACAGAAATTACTTGATAACGGCCAGGATTTCTCAAGCCTGGGTTTAAATTTATTTTTAATCTTAAAATAATTTGGTTGTAGGTAGGTCTCTTCTCTGTATCTTTATAGTTATCTCTTGCGGATGGGCTTCAAGTTGACTATATGAATGTAATACAGTGTTTCTCGTGTTACTGTTATCGCTCCTCTACTTTTCATACTTTATACATAAATTTGGTTGAAAAATAAGCTTATCTCATATATATATATATATATATATATATATATATATATATATATATATATATATATATATATATATATATACATATATATATACATATATATATATATATATATATATATATATATATATATATATATATATATATATATATATATATATATATATTTATATATATGATGTTAAGTTCTTTTCATCAATTCCATCTCTATAATTTACACCTATGGTCGTCGAATCCCCCTCCCCCCCAAAAAAATATGTAAACACAAAGATCAAAACATGTTTGGAAGTATGTCAAAGATAATGGTTACTCAACAAGCAGATATTTGCCTTTGATTTTTTTTTAATTACTTACAATTTACTTAGAATTGTAGGTATGATTCTTAATTGAAAATTTACTTCTCAGGAAGGCTTGGGAATTCATTACTTTTTTTTCCTTTCACCAAATAAAGATTATTGTTCTGTCTGCTTATCAGAAGCTGATACTCATATTATTCTGGTCTGAATGATGATCATTGACACCGTCGTTCAGTTAACTCCTTATTGGCGTTTAACATTTTTTTTTTTTTTTTTTTAAATTTTGATCATAGGTTGCATTCAGATCTTTTTGGATTGTACCATTATGTCAGTAGTGAGAGGAAAGTTACTAATGTGAAGACTTTTGTTTTTTTCCATCATATGAACCAATGCTACATAGCATTTCTGGATTTGGTTTTTCTCAGCTGTGACAATATTGTGGAATGATTTTCCTGATATACAGTAGTTATTATGTCAGTGGAATTTAGTAATTTATAACCTTTTGAAGATTTTTTTTATTTCTTCTTCTTTTTTTCTTTTTGGTTAGACTCAATTAATTTAGTTTTGTTTCGTGGTTAATATATTATTTATCAATTTTAATGTTGTTACTGATCGTATTTTTTTTTTATCGTACTGTGTTGCTTTCCGGATTGGAAAAATTGGGCTTGTAGGATCATGTTATCCCACATAAGATTTTATCTTGGACTTGTGGAATCATGTTATCCCGCATAAGATTATATCTTTGTTAATAATAATAATAATAATAATAATAATAATAATAATAATAATAATAATAATAATAATAATAATAATAATAATAATAATAGTATTTTCTTTCGATAAGAAAGCATATTTTACGTTTTTTACTAAAAACTAGGGCTGCCATAGTGGTTCTCTTTTTTTATCTTTTTTTTTTCAAAAGTAGTACAATATGCCAGTAAATTTATTCTTATTTTCAGATACGATGTAGAAATTAATGAGTAGATAGATTACGTCTTTTAATTCTCATGTGTACCTAATAATAGTATTGGGACGTTCCAGGGGTTAACGATCGTTTTCATGTCTAATTCAGGTACTGGGTTAACATGCAAAATGTTTGGAGTACCGTGGTACAACTGTTCATCATCGGGCTTGTAGAGTAACTGATGGATGAGTGCTTCATGTAATAATTGTATTGCAATGTGCAAAATTAACATGTATGATGATATTCCTTATGAGAATATTAAAATAGAATTTCTTTAAGATACTTTTTAGTAATAATGATACTAAAAAGAAACCTTTAAAATTCCAAATAATGTATTTGCTATAGCCGGGCACCACCAAATACAGAGAGAAAAAAGGAGATAATCTCTGGATATATTTCAAATTACTATATTGACAAGATAATTACTTGGAGATTTTAATGTTAAACAAATATTAGACCTACTAGGTATGAGACTAACAATAATCATGGCAACATTACATGATAACTATAATGCAGCAAATAATCCTTCATCACCATCGAATATTTGAGGAGTACTTACATGGCTAACCTTAACAAAATGCTTAAAATCTGGGCTTTCTTTCCTAACTCGGCAAGAAACTATGCAACCAATATAGGAAAACTGCATCTCACATAGCGTGGAACATTTAATCTTATTCCTGGCACAATAAAGAAAATGTCTGTATGCGACATATATCGACTACTTTAACAATTATCAATGAGAAGAAAAGTTATATTAATAATATAACTCTACAGCACACACTCTTTCAAGCCACTTTTATTGAAAATTATAGCTCCCTAAGTGGCATTAGGTTAGTGATAGGAATGATGATGATATAATTCATGGTTACCACCGTTAAAAATAAAATAACACAAACAATAACAACAACAAAAATAAGTAGAATAACAATAATAATGAATATACAAATGATAATGGAATGATTAAAGCGCTATACTCGCCGAAAGTGAATGTATGCATATCTATAGCTATATATATATATATATATATATATATATATATATATATATATATATATATATATATATATATATATATATATATATATATATATATATATTTATATATATATATATATATATATATATATATATATATATATATATATATATATATAATATCAAATTTCATTCACGTGTGGGTATTTTAGTTTGATACTGTTGGAAATATTACGATTATATACAGTACATCACAATACATTTTGTAGGACAGGAAAGTTTGACCATCCTTCCTGTACAGAATAAGAATACCGCCCCCCCTCCCTTTTTATCAATTTTAAGTCTCATATGCATAAACACGTGTTGAATGTTTGCAATAATTCTCCTGCAAAATGAAATTATATAGATTTATAAAAATTGTGAATCTGAATATAATTCTTGCCTTCAAGCCACATTATATTCCAAAACTAACAAATTAATTGCAAGAAAGAAAAAGGATATCGCAAAGGTTGTCTAATTTATAGTCTAAATTGACAAATATAATATTTAGAAAATATCTAAAAACCTGCATTATTGATACTCGCATGTGCATTCGAAATGCGTGGTCAAATACACATATAGAAATTAAGTTGTAAATCACAGAGATTTATAAAAATTTTAATAATACATCATCACAATCTTAATTGTCGCTACTTTCTGACACTGTTGATAATGAGTATTTGTTTTTATATATAATAGTATTACAAGGATATTAAAAAACTTGAGTGTCTCTCAGTAGAGCGCAGAATTTGACACATGCAGCTTAATTCGCAACCTTTTGGATTGATTTTGTATGTTTTGCTCGGCCCATGACCTTGATATTTGACCTTACAAAATTCAATCATTTCCAGGTCGTTACATATCAGCTCAAATTCCTGCAAGTTGCATTACTTTACGATCAAAATTGTGACCGTATGGTTAATGACCTGATTTTGACCTTTTACTTGAATTTGACCTTCAACCTTAACATGTATTAATTAACGTGGAATTTCAGACACTCAAATATGAGTCAATTTTGATGTCTCTGTGACAATGATGTCCAAATCTATGGCTGATTATGTGTATTGAACATTTTGCTTGACCGTGACCTTGACCTTTGACCTAGACAATGAAAAACAAATAATTTCCAGTTACTTGCATAACCGAGAATATTGTGGCCAGGAAGCTGTTAAAAAGCAAACAAACACACACAAACACACACAAACAGGGGGGAAACATAACCTTCCAAATTCGTTGACGGATGTAATAAATGTCAAAGAATGAAGCACCTGACATCAGCAATATCTTGATGGAAATGACAGCGCTAATGAAGATCCGGCCAATAT
>NC_090731.1:50020331-50025331 GCF_036898095.1 Palaemon carinicauda
TTGTTTTACTTTTTTTTTCAAGTACCTGGTTAATTTCATGGATATAATCTGTTGATGAATGCCCATTTCTAAATTCTGCCTGCCCTGTTTGTTGACTAGTGTACGTGCGTTCCTCTTCGGCCTGATATGAGCATTGTAAATATCTTTTTTGGGCTCAAGCCATGTCATCCTGATGGAAGGTTCCTTCAGTGGCTTCCTTAGGGTATATATGACTACAGTAGATATTCTCAGAGAATTAAACTAAAGGTTTCACAGAATTCTAACTTCTAGTGCGAGTACTCAAAAGGTTTCCCTCTAGGATATCGTTTATCAACAGGGGACGCATGCATTAACATGCCACATGGCTATCTGCGCCCCACATAGCGTTTACGCTTCGAGGGGGAAAGGTGGCGAGATAACTGAGGAGCTGCTCCAAAGTTACCCTCCTTCGTTACTGTTACGGTACTCACAACGTAAACAAACGGAGGCCATAGCTGTCCGCCATACTGTGTGACGTCACGTTCGTCCTCATTCCTACTCCTGTAGCTTTCTACAACAGTTGGTTTTTCCCAGTGATCGCAAATTATCTTTTGCATCCTTCGCCATGTTGCAACCTTCCGCCTCGCCTTCTTCTGGAAAGTTGAGTACCAGGTTCTTGTATTGTTTAAATAGGCTCTGGCCGTAAAGTAACGATTCTTTACGCTTAAATCTTGTGTTTTGTGGCAGAGCTGTGCCTTGCCCGGAGGCGCCATTTTATGACGTCGCTGTTCGCCTCGCATGCTTTATTTAGTTAGCCAGAACAGCCCTCCCGGTCTTATAACTAATTGATATCATTACTTATTTAGTCTTCATTGCTAGGAATTAGTTATATTATGCCGATGGTATTCTTCGGCGTTCTTAGTTAGCCGACCCCATACTAGACTTCTAGCCTAGCCTAGGCCGCAGCCTAGTGTTCATGTTTACTTCTGCATCTTATAATAAGTGTTCCTAGTGTTAATGTTAATGAAGATATAGGCATTTTTAAACATATACAAGACTCAGTGTTACACATGTACTTTCTCCTTCTAGGGACCATACAAGGGACCGTGCCTGGTCCATCCATGTCACACTCCCCTAACCCAACGTTGGGGCCCTTGTATGCTTCCTTATCTCCCCTGTTACCTTCGGGTAACCTACCTCTGGGTAGCTTTGCTATATCTTTGCCCCCTTACCTGGAATAATATTCGGGTAGGTTAGGCTAGATCGTTCTTCCCTCTTCCCTACCATAGTATATGGGGGGACATCGGACAAAACCCCAGAGTACCTATCGTTCATCCCAGTCCACCTTTAGGGAACGCATTTCCTTTAAGGTATCGACTTAGACTGAAGGTGGAAGGACTCTGCCCTTCCCCCTAGACTGCACTTGGTTGGAACACGTCCCTTCCTCCCTGTAGCCTAGCGATATGTCTTCCCAGCCCTCCCTAATCTAGGAGAAGACTCTCCTGGTTTATGTTAGGCTTTGGGGGATTGTGTTTTATTATAGTTTAGGGCAGTACACCAGTGCTGTGCCTATTCTGAGCTAACCTCACCTAGGGTTGGAGAGCGTTTCTCGCCTGCCTGGGTAGTCTAGCACCTAACAGATTCCCCCCACCCCTTGGGAGCTTTAGGGTTGTGACCCCTTCTATTCCCTCAGGACCCCTACCCCACTCCCAACTCTATCCCTTTGTGTTGGCTTGCCTTCACACCCCTGTCCACTTTCCTACAACTCTTCCCCTGGGGAAAGTTGTAGGTTAGGCTGTGCTCTTCTGCTTGGCTGGCCGCTCTGCTACACTTCCCCCTCATAGTCAAACTATGGGGTAGTGCCGGCGGCCGGCCTGCCGGCGGAAGATCCCCCTCTCTTTTTGAGTGTCCTCTGATCCTTCCTTGGATTACCACAGGCATCCAGCCGTCTGCCAGCTCCCTGCCGCCGGATGATAGGCGTATCCCCTCCTATCATGAGAGCACTCCTTCCGGAGGGAAGCCGGTCGGGTATCGGAGATTACCCTTCCCTACTCCCTCCTTATCTTTCTCTCTTCTATCATGGTGCCGGTCCACCGCCGCCTCCGCCTGCTGGCGCTAGCCGCCGACACCCCATGTGACCTTCCTACTTCATAGGATGTTCCTATCTGAGGATTACCTAAGGTGGCAGCCTGCCGGTTGCCGGGGGCCGCCGCCCCTTGCCGACACTGCCGCCGACATCTCAGGTAACCCTCCCCTCCATCTTATGCAACCAGCTAGGTTCACCAGCGCCGACAGCCGGCAGGTCTCCGCCCTGCCGACGATCGCCTTCTTAAGTGTCTCCTACCTCTCTGCTGCTCAGTATGTAGCCTTTGATGGATTCACCACGCCGGACCGCCCTTCGGCTTGCCGCCGGTCTGCCGGTATCGCCCCTATGGCTTCGATAGACAAGCACCCCTCCCCCCGGCTGCCAGCCCTGTGCCGGCAGTTGATCTAATACAGCCGGATAGCCTGACTGCTCTTTCTTTGGTATTTCATACCTTAAAAACAGTGGCTGGGGTGTACGGTTGTACAGTACAATATTTCCAGCATACTCTGTGCTTCTCAGTGCAGTCTCTTGCCGGGACCTACCCAAATAAAAGGGGGTTTATCCTATTTTCCCCCTTTTTCTCCCTCGGTTCTGAACGATTTCAGATCCTCTCCACTCTGTAGACAATACCTTTTTAAGGAAGCCTAAGTTTGGCTCATCCATAAGGATACTATATCCTCCTTTAAAACCTTAGGTCCTAAGGAATTGACTGCAGAAAAGGTCACAGTAACCGGCTGTACGGGACTCACAAGTATGTGTCTTCCTACTTCCTTTCTAGCTCACCTATCCTGAGCTCACATGAAACCAATTCTACAGATCAGTGAATCTTAATCTTAAGAGTAATGTAAGCCATAACTATGTCTTCCATGTACTCATGATCTCTTTCTTTTGCAGGAGGAGAACGTGAAGTGTGAGAGCTCCTTCTGTGGAGTTCGCCGCCTGGACTTCTACGGGCATAAGGCGTGCCGGACCAACGACCCCTGTGCAGCAAAAAAGGGCAATCTCAAGTACTGGGATCCGCAGCCCTGTTCAACCTGCAAAGGCCTTCTTGATGAGGCGTTCTACAACCCTCCGTCCACGGAGGCCAGGGACAACGCTCGAGAGAAACTGCGCAAGTGGGTGAGAGATTTCCAAAAGAACGCCACCGGGCCTTATCTTCCTAACGAGAAGATGAGGGCCTTGCTTTTTCCAAAAGCTCTTTCGAACTCTGTGAATCCCCAGGATCAGATTCCCTGCGTCCAACTAGTAGTTGAACCCGATATTTCAGCTACACTCCGTAAGTGTCATCTCGACGAGGTGGAGAAGATGTCGGAAGTCTCTGACAACACCGAGAGAACCCTCATGGGTGAGGATCTGGAGGAAGAAGAAGATCAGGTGGAGTTCCCTGATTCGGAGAGCGAGGTCACCCAAACACCTCCAGTAACCCCTGTTGTGGTCGAGGAGCTAGTCCCCTCTACCTCCGCTGCCTCGCAACCCCTGCTGCCCGACACCGAAGATGCCATCCGGGTATTGGTGGCACTGATGGACGAAAAGCTCCGTAGGAACCAAGAGGAGCTCAAAGTTCATCTTTTAGGTATGAAACTATGGAAGAAGATCTCGGTTAAGGATCTTCCCCCCTGCTCGGAGTCTAACCCTTGGAGGTACGCCGAGCATATGCCTATTACAACAGGCAAGATCTTCATTAATGATCGGCTTGGGTCCATCCTCTCGGAAGAAGTGGAATTCTCCCCAGCTTTGAGGCTTACCGGGACTGTTATGTCCGGCTCAGGTCCAAACCGGCCTCCAAGGAAGAGACCGAACCCAAAGAAGTGATCGTATTCGATCACTCAAAAGCCCAAGCCATGCTGGCAGAGTGTCTTAAAAGTCGTGGTTTTACCAACTCTAAGCATTGAACAAGAAGCACCTGTCCTTTCTTGCTCCCTCTACTGCGACCTTTCCCTTTGTAGAAAAGGCCTTCCATGCGGTCATGAAGGCGGTGGAGGAAAGAAAGCCCTGCCCTAACCTGGAGGAGTGTAGGCCTCTCTCCCTCGCCCTTCCCCCCGACGACAGATTCTGGAAAGATATCCAGTTTACTTTCACGGTCGGGAAACTGGACCCTGACGCGGCTGGCCGTCAGTTCAACGAGGATCTTCCGAAGCTGAACGACCACCTTCTTCGTCGGGAGCAGGAGACCAAGGAGAGACTAGCTTCCTCCCCGTCTCATCAGATACAGCTTGAAGTCATGGCCGGGGACGTTAGGGTCTCAGATTTGTATATGGTTCTCGCGAAGACCCACCTAGTGACTGTGATGAAGGACTTGTATAGCTTCATCAAGGCCCGGAGAGCCTGCGGAAAATTCGTGTTTGCCAACGCGGCAGTAAAACACGAACCCCGGAAGCTAATCTCCTCCAACATCTTGGGCAAACATCTCTTCCCAACAGCTCTGGTGAAAGACATCGTGGACAAAGCCGCTTCTGATAACCGGAACCTTCTCAATAAGTGGGGCATGTCCCGCAAAAGGAAATCTTCTCAGGAAGAAGGCCCTCAGCCTAAGAGGAAATCCTCCAAACCAAGACCCAAGCAGCGTCAACCCAAATGCCAATTTCCGGCTCCCGCTATTCCCCAAGTGATTGCACAACCACAACAAACCTTTCAGTTGGTCCCCCAGCCGGTGGTGTCCCAATCACCAGTCTTCACCCCTGCCTATGAACGACCATCCACTACCTTTCATCCCAGAGGTAGAGGCTCCGACAGAAACTCCTCTCGCCGCCCCCTCCAGGGGCAGAGGAGGAAGGGGAGCTAGCGGCCGAGGTGGCAAACCCTAGGGAAACCAGAAGCAATGAAGTGCTTCCGGTGGGAGGAAGACTCCGCCACTTTCAGGATCGTATGACCTTCGATCCTTGGGCACACAGCATCATCAAGAAGGGACTAGGTTGGAGCTGGACGCAACTACTTCCAACCTTCAACCAATTCTTCC
>NC_090731.1:50030331-50035331 GCF_036898095.1 Palaemon carinicauda
GAAAAAAAAACTATATATATTTACCCATGGGTAGAATGAGTATTGAACCCTCGTATTTTTAACGTTAACAGCTTCAATATAATGATATACTAACGGCCAAATTGAATACACACAATTTTTCGGCTTATCGAAAAAAAATGTAGCGTAGTTAAATATCAATGCTACTTCTTTTAATTTTACACTTTGCATACCTTGATTTATAAGGAAAGGGGGGGATTGAATTCGTTTTATAATCAGGTCATTACGAAAGTGACAACATTACTTAAAGTTACTTTTGGTGCTTTAAAAATCAAAGTCAAAGGGTAATGGTAATAGGCCTTTAGGAATCACTGTGATGCATGGGCACTTCTCTGTTATACTCTAACCTTTCAGGTTCTGAGGGTGGTCCGTTAATATGATTTATAGGAGGTGGTACCTCGCTCCACAGAATTCATTACTACAGCGTCCAGGTTTGAACCGACCACAGGACATAATGCAAAAGAGTAGGTAACTCAGGTACTGGGTAGTGTCATTTTAATCCTACTACAGCACCAACCTATGGGCACAGAGAAATGATGAAGTCAAAACAGTCTTAAACGTCTTTTAGGGCGACAAACTGAGAGTTGTGAACAAAGTTACCATGTAGGTCGTAGGGCATTGATCCTCACCATAGGAAAAGGCAACCATTTTGGCTGATGTATATGACAGTAAGATGAGTAATGAGAAAATTATCTTACTCATTCTTGTTTTCCTGAGGCTAAATTAACTACATAAGCTTTTCAGTGTCATGAATTTAAAGGCCTCTTGATTGACCTTGATGCCTATGGAGGTTTAGACCCGAATAATATTTATACTTTTTTTTTTAAGACAGCTCTCTTAGCTCTTATGTTGTCTATTATTTTCCAAAGGTTAGAAAGAATGGGTTCTTTTAGCACTTATTGGAGAGTTAGTAATGTTAATAGGTTATATAAATGCGATTGGGGTAGCTCAAGTTAAACTGACTACTATTCTTCAGCATTTCTTACCAAGAAATCCAACTAGTTTTACAGAAGGTAATCACCAGTTCTCCAATTTCTAATTGGGCTTCCGTAGAGGTCTTGGAGGATTTGATGCCCTTCCTACAATCTCTAATTCTGTAGATAAATCCATAGAGTGTAGTCATGAAATTCTTATGATTGACCTTGATTTTCATGGGGCCTTTGATCGTGTTAATAATGTGGCTTTTATTTTCAAACTCAAACAGTGGGTTTTTTGTCTTTTCATAACATGATTATTTGATCTTCCAATAATAGTTCGTAAAGACTTGTAGTTGATAGTCACTATAATATGTATAGGAATCAGGTGTGTTTCCTATTCAAGTACACAAAAATGGATTATTGACGAAGTGTTTCAAGATTCTCGGTTACCAATCTACTCTGATAAAGGGTTTTAATTATTTTGTTCTACTTTCCTTCTTCTCTGATCTTAAACTTGGTTATTTTCACAGTATATTACGGTCTATTAATTTTCTTATTCCTGGTCTACATATTAATCTTTGGCTTCGTCGATCAATAAGTTTGTTATACGTGTTGCATAAGATTTTTCATAATGCTGACCAGCTTTCGCATTCAGATGTTCGTAATACTGGATATGCAGTTAATTGTAATAGTAGTGCCTTCCTTTTATAAGGCTCAATACTACAAAGTATTCTAGAAATTTCATTCCACTTTTGACCAAGTTGTGGAATAATATTCTTATTAGGGTAGATGAATCTCTGAACTCCAATAGTTAAAACTTCCAGCATATATTAATATGTTGAACAAGCTGACTTAAGTCTCTCTCTCTCTCTCTCTCTCTCTCTCTCTCTCTCTCTCTCTCTCTCTCTCTCTCTCTCTCTCTTTTAGTCTATGCAGGAAATATCAGTTTTAATGTTGTTAGAATTCTTAGAATATTTTGTTTAATTTATTTAGTACTTCTCGTGTAGATCATTTCATTACCTCACTGGCTATTTTTTGCTTGTTAGAGCGTATGGGCTTATAACATCCAGTTTTTCTACTAGAGTTGTAGCTTAGTTATAAATATATATGTATATATATATATATATATATATATATATATATATATATATATATATATATATATATATATATATACATATATATATATATATATATATATATATATATATATATATATATATATATGTATACATATATATATATATATATATATATATATATATATATATATATATATATATATATATATATATATATATATATATATATATATATATATATATATATATATATATATATATATATGTATATATATACATATATATAATATATATATATATATATATATATATATATTATATATATATATATATATATATATATATACATATATTTACATATATATATATATATATATATATATATATATATATATATATATATATATATATATATATATATATAGGTGTGTATGCGTGTGTGTAAGCTTTTGTCTACGTAAGTGAGTAAGCGTTCCCCTTCATGGTCCAAGTAAATATTTTACGATAAAATTTTATTTATATTCCACTAGTTATGCTCCAGTTCTGGTTGAGTTTGTTTGTTACTTATGAAATAATTCTGTGGATAATGTTAAGATAAAGGAAGGGATAAGGACGCGTGTGTTCACGTGATTCCTAAAGCAGCTCATGATAGAATAAATATTTAGACATTATAATTTTGTTTATCGGCTGATTTATATTCGCGAATTTTTTTGGCACATAAACATCATTTTTGTTTTTGGAATAATTAGTGTTTATGTAAGACTCGACTAAATGAATTTAGACCCTTTTTAGAGTATAATCTTTGTGAGATTTGATTTTTCTTTAAATTTATTTTATAAAGAAGCTGATCTTAAGGATCTGTAGCAACACACTTACGTATCAGTTTATCAACCTATGTTTTTTTTTTTTCTTTTTTTTTTTGCACCATATTACAACTTTGAGAGATAGTGGTAAGAGGAAAGAAGAGCGAAAATGTAATTACTCTCTGAGCTATTAGATTTCACCTTTCTTCTCCTTTCATTATGGGAAGAGCAACATTTAACACGACTTTGTTACGTTAAGTTTATCTACATTAGATGAAATACTCAGTTGACGGACATAGAAAAAAGATTGTATATATATTATTTAATTCTGAATATTTTGATGAGTATTGGAGTTAAAGCTTACTCATCATTAGTTATTCAATTATTGAAAATGCATAATTTGTGTGAGTCCATTGATAATCAATTTCCTAACTAATGCATTTTCTCTTCCATAAAAATTGTTTTACTCCGACAAAATTCTCTCTTTCATGTTTATTTCATTTATAAGTACTTATAATTTCCTTATATTTGCCACACCATTATTCTAACTTTGTTTCTTTCAATAAGTAGAGGTAGGATATCCACTTTTCAGTCATAATTCTTTATTACCAAACTTGAATAATCTCTCTCTCTCTCTCTCTCTCCTCTCTCTCTCTCTCTCTCTCTCTCTCTCTCTCTCCTCTCTCTCTCTCTCTCGGTATTAAAGGTGTGTTTTCTATTTTGGAATTCACGAGTTTCAAAAATTATTATTTACGAGCACCAAAAAAGACTGCGCATTAACTCCAATATAAGACCTTATCCTTTGTTTAAATTTTGTTTGATTACCTAAAAGAAGTATCCTTTGATGGCTCATAAAATGGTAAAGGATAAATGATATAAGCAATGAAATATTTGCTTCAGGTTATTCTCTATTATTTCTCGCAATGGCGGATAATCAAACATTGCTGAGATTATTCATTTTGATGATAAGATTTAATTAAAATTATATAAATGCATGTTCCTTTGTTAACATGTTTGTCTCAATCAGTAACACGAACGGCCATGCAAGGTGTTTTATTTTATCTTGATGGAAATTATCTCTTCTTATGTAATTGGTCCTTCTTTCTTTAATCATCTGTTCCTAACTATAAATTTTCAAAGTTCAATAAGAACAGTGCAGTCCCAAAACGAATATTTAGCCCGAAAGAGAGATGATGTGAAATATTTCTTACATAGTTTTGTCCTTTTAACCGATAGAGGGACTTTTATTATAGATTATTCTGCATTTCTATTCTATGAAAATATTATCAATTTCAGAAACTTTATCCTTTATTTTGTTTTTATTTTAACTAGAAAAATTTAAACTTCTTTTTCTGTGAAAAGATCACATAATATCCATCTCGTGGAGATATAATAAGCTTGGATATATTCAGTATTAAATTTTTAAGGTCAAATTACTAAACAATTTTCGATGGTATATAGGTTTTCTACCATGCAGAATATTTTACCTCTTTAGTATCTGGGAGGATCAATCTAAAGTTATTATTGAAAAAAAAAAGAAAAAAAGATATCAAATGATTTTTGGTGACACATTAGAGAGATATATTTCATGGAAAAACATTGTGAAAATTAAGTAATGAATAGTTACACATTTAAACGGAACTAATTCCAAGAAAACACCTAAAGCACTAAAGAAAATATTGCCTGCCCTTTGACATAGTCCGGAGATCCTTGGCAGAATACTTTCTTTCTCTATGATTATAACTTAACAGTAATACCTTCTCACATCTATCAAGGAATACAAAAGTTATAATCACCAATATAAGTACGTGTTTCTCTAGAACTATCCTTAACGTATATCTAAGGCAGAGGAGGCTAAGCAAAGAAAGTAATTGCGTGGAATGTTTTCATAAAAGGAATACTTATGTTCGATGATGCATTCTCTGAGTACCACATTTGATAAATCAAAGAAACTACAATTTCACTGTTCTTGAGCCGAGGAAGAAGAGGAAGTGGGAAGTATCGGTAATAAACAAGAGACAAATGTTTGGAAGAAGCTGTGTATTGCTAAAGAAGTAATATTTTTCTTTAGTCAATACATTTAATTCATATATGTTTAGATGATAAACTATTACTGTTGTAGTTTATAGTATGTATTTGCTGATATGTTGATACTTTTCTTTATACACTTAAGTATAAAC
>NC_090731.1:50045331-50052831 GCF_036898095.1 Palaemon carinicauda
TGGTGCAAATAATAATAATAATAATAATAATAATAATAATAATAATAATAATAATAATAATAATAATAATAATAATAATAATAATAATAATAATAATAATATCTTAGCCTTTTCAGTTTGAAATTCTCATGGACCTTATGCTTTACCCATTTAATTTAAGTTAATGCCGGTGTCACATATGATATGAACTCCCTTTGATTTTTACACCACAGTCATTATTATACGTATACAAATAACTCCCAGGTCATTGTTATACGCATGAGTTGCACTCCCCTAATCATCATCATATGTGCAATAAACACTCCCTCTGTGTAATAAGCAATCCCCTAGTTTCTGTATGATTTTTAAGTACACCAATGTCATTAGCCACAGAAATATTAGTTTACATGAATTGTATATACACCCCAAAGCCCCGTCTCTTGCGCAAGTCATAAGTTTCTACATTTTCTAGAAAAAGCTTTTTTTTTTGCTGGTAAATAAACTTAGTTTACGAAAAGCTGCACCAATATGACCTTGACCTTTACCCTTGAACCTGAATTGTGACCAAGGTCAAAATTTTTGAGCCATTGATAATGGAAAATTAGTTAAAATATCATTATCAAATTTAGCGATTAAATATTGAATGTACAAGGTCCAAGGTCATGGTCAAGGTCGAACAAAAGGTCATATTTATGTATTTGGATATAGATTCAGATCTAATTGTCATAGACTTCAAACTTGGTTTATATTTCATGGTGTGAAAACTCACTTGCATAATTTATCATGTGTAGAAATTCTGGTAAAATTATTTAGCGTAGAAAAACTATAAAATTTCTTTTGTGAAACTAGGTGCAATCAGGTATGGGAAATACCTATGACAGTAAAAATTCTCTATGCTGATTTTTTATGGGTTGAAAATTCATTGTGTTTGAGCTTTAAAAATATTTTCTTTTCATTATTCCTTCTAGGAATTGAGTTAAAAATTTTAGCTATATGAAAAAAAAATAGTTAAAAAATTTGAGTTAAAAAAATGAATACAAAGGAGAAGGATGGGGAGGTATGATCAGACAAGAAATATGATATGCCGCAAATGGAAGTATATTACATAAAATACTAGTCAGTGAGCTCAAATCCCAATTGCAGAGAATAGGTGATTTGAAAAGGAATGGAGGTTGATCATATACTTCATTGTATTGAACGGTGATATCCGTAATTCTTAGGGATATTAAAATCATCAACGTACAATGAGAGACAAGACGTGAGACAAATACGGGAAAACACCGAGGAAACCTCGATTATAGAAAAGCAGCCTCGGATTGAAGGTAAGAACGTCTGAGAAAGATTAAAATTCTTCGAACATAAGAGTAGATATTAGGCTACAATATTTTTTTATGATTATCCGCACTTTTTCTGTTATTCCCATTACACTATTTAGCCCATATATTCCAATGGAAAAGGTCAAATGTAATAGTTTCTTCAATAATTTCCATTATTTTTGTAGGATCACTCATACGGGAAATATTGAACGTCTCTAAAAGGGAGCATTACTCATTTCATGATTTTTAAGAGTTTATTAAGAAACATACATATCCGGATGGCCTCACAGATAAAGGAAAAAAAGCCAACTTTTGTCGCGTTTGCCGAGAACTTTGCATTGTGGATAATAAGCACTTTTATAATAGGAAAGAGGCAAATGGTGATCAATTAAAGGTAAAATATTAATGCTTTATCAATTGCATTCTATGACTACTTAGCAAGTTTGGTTAATTTATACTTAGCAAGATTGGTTAAATATCAAAATATTCATTCAACAAAATAACTCCTTAATGGTAAAGATTTGTTTTTATTATTTCCAGTCTACGGTTAATTCTACATATTCCGTACGTATTACTACTTTGGTTGTGTAAATACTAAACTCTTCATTCAGGGAGAAAGCTGGGATTTTGATAAAAGATTCGTGTGTGTTTTTACATGCAGGTTTTGTGGATTAAAGAAGAAGTGACTTGCATCATTAAGAAGTTCATGGAAGAGCTGGAGAAAGCAGGGAATCGAAGAGCTTGTGTGGTCATCATGAAATTGCTGCGACAATTAATCTCATCTCTAAATACTTTTTACTGGACGTCAGTAGAAGCTAATGTACATAACTATATTAAATCATGTAATCAGAGTCAACGAGTCAACCACAAAATTACGACCGAAGCAGCAATGGTATTCGGTCTCTGTTCCAAGTGCTGAAATGAAACAAATTGGTGTCGACCTATGCAGTCTTCCTGAAAATAATGGTTTTAAGTATGTCGTTGTGGCCATTGACTATTTTTCAGAATGGACAGAAGCCTAGCCTATTAAACAGAAAGATGGCGCAAGCGTCGCACAATTCATGCATGAACTTATAACATAAATTTCATGGTTTAGTGTCCAGATTGATGATCAAGGCAGAGAATTTGTGAGTCAGGTCTCATAAACAAAATTTCACAATCTTACTGGAATTGAGCAAAGGTAACCAGCGCACATCACCATCAAGCAAATGTTCTTGTTGAACGCCAAGATAGAACAATAAAAGAAAAGCTACTCAAGATACTGCAAGAAAATTACAATAATTGGGTTTCTTGCCTTGATGGTGTGTTACTTACCAATAGGACTGCAATACACAGATCTACTGGTTTCTCTCTATTCTTCTTGCTTTATAATCGCGAGCCCCCCCCCCTGCTGGATGTTAAATATGGAAACCAGCATCACTTGGATGCGTGTGTTTGATGGGGATTATGTTGTTGAGGTAGCAAAGGCAATGCAGGAGATACGTGAATGCTGCAATGCAACAGCTAGTGCAAACATTGGAAAGGTACATAAAAGGCGACAGAAAAAAAATAATAATAAAAAGCACAACTTATCATATACATACTAACTTGGAGATCTTGTTCTCTTAAGAAACCTAATTTGCACCGAACAGAAGAGAGATAAGCATCAACTGCAATGGAGAGATTCTTTCAAAATTGAACAGTTGCTCGAAGATAATACTTGTGTGCTTTCTCGTCGGGTATAAAGCTGATATATAAGCAAAATCTATTCAACTTTACGCTATTTTTTTTTATATTACAAGTACAGAGGGCCAAGAAGATATAACAGATACTGAAGCGCCCGTTGCTAAATGGCTACCCTCTTTTCATCACAAAGAAGTTGAGAAAAAAATAATCATAAATAATAACTAGGTAAATGATAGGATTATCAATGCGGCACTAACGATGTTGCATACACAATACAAGACAAATGGATTGGACACTACACTCCTTGGTTAAACAGAACATGGATTTAATTCAGCAGGTCATCATTATTTACAAATCCATTTTGATGAGAAGCAAAAACACTGGTTTTATTCTTGAACCACGAGAAACCAGATAGCAGTAGTCTGAGCTTGCCAGTCGAAAGGTTGTCGGGGTCAACAGAGAAACAGTTGAAAAGTAGGTACTCCGTGCTTGCCCAAAAGGGTTGTATTGAAGTACATCTCCCATGTGAGTGCCAACCGAATGAATGTGATTTTGGATTGCATGCAATTGTGAATGCAATAGAGTTTTTGTGAGAAGATGGAAATCCGACAGCTTCTTGTGATAAAAGCAATATGAGAGAAACATCTGAATTATTTGGAACCGGTTGAATTATCTTAATTTCCCAAATTATCCACACGTAGAAGGGGAAAACAACCAGAGCCAAAACTGATAACGATCATGGCATGACGAGCAAGCAGTATATATATTCTTTTACAAAATCTGTTTGTTGGTGAAACCGTATTTTTACGTTTGAATTCAAATAAAGGTGTTTTTTATGTTTTTAAATTGTTGATGCTAAGGTTGTGTTCTGTATTTTGTAGTTTTTAGCATAACACAGATGTTATAACGATAATTTTTTGTACTTCTGTACTGTAAATACAAGGAAAACTGTTAAGTTTATCTGCCTTTAAATACCTTTCACTTATATTCAATGGTTGTTGATAACTTATAATATTGAATTAGATTATGGAATTTAGGCTTTACGGCAACCACTTCATATTGCTCCTCGTTGGATAAGAAATAGTAAAATGCATACACACTTATATCTTTGAATGCTTTTTCGTCGATAACCATAAGTAACTACGCGTGTTCAAGCACCACATGAAAATAACAAGACATAAAATCATAATGATATGGAAAATATATAAACAAGTATAAAATTTCGTCTGAATCTTATGTATGAAAACAACTATAGAATACAGAACAGTATGGCATTAACGGGTGGGAAGGAGAGTGGGGATTACATGTATAATAATGACTGGTGGAGTGCAAATAAAAATCAAGGGGAGTGTATATTTTACGTATAATAATGACTGGGGAAGTGCAAATCATACGTAAATTTATGACTCTGGAATGCATATTCCGCGGAAGTGCATATCCAACCCAATACCGGCTTCACTTCTGTATTCTGTATCTCCATCACTAGCCTTAGCAAAATTTCTGCTTCTACCAGCTCCTATCTCCCTTCCAGCATTCAGTTGTTGTTCAAAATATTCTCTCCATCTCCTGTTAAGGTCTTCATCTCTGAGCAAAATATTTCCATCGCTATCCTTGTTGACTCCCACTTGTCCTAAATGCTTTCTTTGCCTTTCACTGAAGTTTTAAATCCTATAGATATCCCTTTCTTATATCTCTAGATATCTTCCCTCAAATAATCTGTCCAGTCTCTGAGTTCAACCTATCTAGTCATCCTTATCTCACAATCCTCATAAACTGCTTCCCATCTTCTCCTTTAGAATCCCAAACATTAATTTTAGATCTCCTCTTTCTCTTCTTGGACTTTCTACCTCCCATTTTAAAATCCATTTCTACCAGTCTATGTTTTTTAACACGTTTCCCCCAAAATCACTAACAATTCACACATTCCAATCCAAAACTGTGAGCCATCTGTAACATATACTCCAAATCTTCATTTATAATTCCAAACCAATGGCCTCCATGTACCTCCTCATTTCCTTCGTTTTTCTTTCAAGCTATGTTATGTATATCTGTTTTAATATTTAATTTTTCCTTCTCTAACTAAGACATATATGAAATAGGGGGCCTTTTCCTAGAGAGATGAACTGTAGGCTGGTCACCTTGCAGGATATACACATGTTTTAGGGGATCAATGAAGACCCAGTTTTCTTTGCTAAGGATGGCAATTAAGAAAACCTTTGGTTTGCGACTGATAACGAGGAAAAGACCCGTGTTAGGGACCATCAGTGGTTGCTTGGTAGTGTTGGTAGTTGCAGTGTTTAAATCTTTTGGTATGCATTGTTTTGCAGCGAGATTGTATGCCTTGCAGTAAAGAGTAAATTTTCCCACAATGTGATGTAGGCGCTGGAGATTATCGGAGGAGGTTGCAGACAGAAAACATTAAGCAAAGACAACCAATGGGTCACCATTCACCATTTTAGCTAATGAGACGTCCAGGCCATACTTACGAATGATCCTTAACCCCACGATGACCCAGAGGAGCTGAGTAATCCAGCAACATCAAAGCTGCTTCAAGGGTGTGATGAAAACTTAACTACTCCGTTAGCAGCAGGATTGTAAGAGGTTGTTTGACGCCAAGTGATGCTCAGGAGATTAGCTAGTGATATCCAAAATTGAAAGGTGAAAGTTGTGCCCCTGTCAGAGGTAATATGCTTAGGGATACCAAATCACACTATCCATCCTAAGAGTAGGACCAATATAAATGAGGCAGACATTGCTGTTTACATGATGGTAAACTGGTAACAAAATCCTTGTGATGTGGGTAGGGTACCTACTACGTTGACGTGAATTTGGGCAAAACAAGATAAGTTTAAGGAGAGGTGCCAACTTCTGAATCCATGTATTGATGTACTTTTGAAGATTGACATGAAGTATAGGCATCCTTAGTAATGAACTGTTGAATGAAATTCATCTTCAGTAGCTTTGCAGCAGAATGGCGCGAGGGATGTGAAAGGCCATGGATGAAATCAAACACCTGTCAGTACATGGAGACAGGCAACCACAGTCGTGGTCCACCTACACTGACATCACCAAGGAGGATGGCGTTTGAGTCGTGGAGGGGGATGCCGTCCCAAAGAAGAGATTTTTATGATATCCTGCATGCTTGGTATTCTGGATCTTTTAGTTATGAGGATGTTGTAATGCAATCCTAGGTGAAAGGCTGATGATGTGTTTCTTAGCAGTGTATCAACCACGGGATTCCTTTTCACATGGATGTATGGTCCAATTCTATTCGTCCACAGTGGAGACAAGTCGGAGCTGGTGGGTAGACCAGGCATTTTATTGTCGAGTGAATGCATGCACCAGAGGCATATGGTCCCTGTGAATGATGAAAGTCGTACCTTCTAAGAAGTGGCAAAAGTGACAAACTGCCAAATTCACTACCAGCAGTTTGCAGTCGTAGGTAGAGTAGCCAGATTCCATCTTGGGCAGCCTTCTACTGAAAGCCAATGGGCGAAGCGAGCCATTGACCAATTGTGACATCACTGGCAATGGTAAAGAGAAAGAAGGGGGTATGTTGCACGGGAAAAGTGAGAGCACATACGGTTAACAGGGTATTCTTTGTTTTACAGAGGATACATAGCTTCAGGTGCTTTGGTTTGCCCTTGAGGGATGCGTGTAGGGGGAAGAGGTGTGCTGTTGGCTGGCAGGAACTGGTAATAATAGTTTATCATGGCAAAGAATTTTTGCATTTCTTTGATGGTCAAGGGAGTGGGGAACTTCAGACACCCTTATATAGAGGGAATGAATGCATTCAAAAGTGATGCAGTGCCCTAAGAATGATACTTCGGTGGAGACAAAGGTACACTTGTCGCACTGGACTAGAAGGCTGTTCTGTTGTAGACTGTCGAGAATGATAGGAAGGTGACGGAAGGGTTGCTCTTTGAAGGGAAAGAACACAAGTATGTCGTCCATGTAGCAAACGCAGAAGGGAGGTCCCATAAGATGCCATCCATGAGGCGTTGAAACGTGGCATTAGCATTTTCAAGGCTAAAAAAGGAGTAAAAGAATATGTATGTACAAAAGGACATCATAATGGTGATGGAGAGTGGAAAACATCTTTGCTTTGTGGACGAATTTCATATTGTTGGTGATGTTGGGGACGGATGACTTCAGGGTACGACACAAGGAGGTTTAAAGGGTTAAAACCCGCTCATGAATGGCAGAGGCAAGGGGCAGTGACATTGCCTTACCAAGTAGGATAATGCCCTAGAGAATGACCACAAATACACATGATCTGCGCCCAAGCACCCTCTCTACCCAAGCTAGAACCAAACACTCCTGATGACTCGACAGATCCCCCAAACGGCCATTATTAGCTGAAAAGAATGGTGATGTTGCATTGACCAAAGGAACTAATGAGTTCGAGCCGGACTTGAACCACAATCTGGTAATCACCAGGCAAGGACGTTACCAACAGGCGTAGGCATCCATTGATGCACTGATGTGGGGAGCGAAGTTGGAGGGGCCGGGTTAAAGAGGTATTGATGAGTATGACTCA
>NC_090731.1:50057831-50062831 GCF_036898095.1 Palaemon carinicauda
CTGCTGGTGACTCACCAGTTAGAACTATAGGCTCCCCCCCTACCCCAGATCCCTATTTCATAAGGATGGTGAGGTGAATATTGTTAAAAAATAACGAACTTAAGCTGTTATAAAATTCTCATGCAATAGATTGTCAGGTAGGTAAATTTTCAATAGGTTACCATACCAATAAAAAATGTATAAGTTTGTATTTCATACAGTACGCAAACGTAAGAGATATGTGACTCTCATCAAAATATATATAATCGAAACATTCTATATATTTTCTTTTTTATCTCTCTTTATACTTTTTTATGTTTGTATGGTATTGATGATAATCGAACACCTCTGAAAATTCGCATTTGAGTGATGTTTTTCTATTTTTTCAATTATTTCATTAAATTTTTTGTTTTCGAATTTGCGTTTGGATTTATAAATTAAAAAAGAAATAAAGGCAATCCGCTCGAGTGACTGAAAAAAAAACATAATAAGGGTCTAAGCTTCCATATACAAGTTTGAATTCAAAACAACTTTACCCTTTCCATAATTGGTAATGATTAGCAACAATCGATTTATTAATATTTCATTGATTAATTTTGTACAATTAATCATCTTCCTTTTACTTAACTATCTTTTGAGCATAATGGTCAGTGTGTATTTATTTTTCCTGGAATTTTATTTTTTACTTGATATAGATGGAAAGTAATAAAAAACGTATATCGAATGTTGTTTAAAAAAAATCGATATTGATGGCATTTCTCAAAGGGGCCTTCCCCAGCGTTAATGAAAATTATTAGAATCTAAATCTTGTAGTGTAAGTTCTTCTTTTCAGTCCCATAAGAAAGAATTAATTCCTTTACTTTGAGATTTAAAGTATTGAAAACTTTTATAATTTCACGAATGCATAAAACCATGAATTGTTAGAGGGTTTTAGGGTTTATTCAGTTAACTGCAGTAAATGACTATTTTGTAGGGTTCAATTGCCAAAGAATTGTATTAGTAAAATTACCAGGAATTCCGAAAAGCAGCAATCAAGGCTCTAAAAAAAAAAAAAAAAAAAAACACATTAAACCTTTACCCTTTACCCTGAACTGAAACTGAATTTATTCCAGATTCTAGGAACCATAGCTTTGAAAATGTTCCGGGTTTGTCCTATCGTTTCTTTTGCACTAAGTGGTAGACTAAGCAAATTCTCTTCTTTGATGGGGTATTTCATTTTTTTTTCTGTATATTTGAATTTCCTTATGTCGTTTCTCATTTTATCCCATTTGACTATACCTTGTCATGCTATTTCTTGATGTTTCAGCAATATTTTTTTATCATTCAATCACAAATGGTTGATAACAAATGCATGTATGGTATTAAATACAGTATACCGTTATCATTTCAATAAAGAAAACAATCAAGGAAAAAATGCCCTAACATATTCAAGAAATTAAATTGTAGAATAGAAGTTTCTCAGCTAATCTTGATATGTAAATGAAGACAAACTTTAAGAATATGAACTATTTTTCTTTGAACTCCGTCATTGATGTAACCATTCATGTTTGCGTCCCTATCCTACTAGAGGCCAGAATTGACCTGATGCATTGCCTTGGGGCCAAAATTGGAGGATTTACCCGATTCACGCCCATCTCACAAGACTCAGGCGCTTTCCCATATTACGATACTGCTCTATTGCCTACCTACATTAGTTTGTTTATACTTTCATATATAAATATATCTCGTTTTTATTACCATTAGCAAAAGTATCAAGTTATTCTCCTTTTTTAGATACTGACCAATACTCCTTGAAGCTAAGATAATGAATTGTAATACATTTTTGGAAATAGTAATGTGACATTTTTGCATTTACAATTAAGCAAGTTTCCAAACTACACATTAAAACCATCATCAAGCCATACACAAGGAAAAAGGGTAACTGACTTATTATCCGGCTTATCTTATTTGCGTTTTGAATATTTAACCCTGTCCTGGTTTTGGCATTTTTCTTATCATAGAGAGCTAGGTGGGGTTGATAGGAAGACCCTTTACTTATGGCCTTTCATTAAGCTAGAGGCTCGCGACAGAATTAGAATTGCGGACGTAACAAGATGAAGCAATAGATACCAATTTTGAAGATATTGGTTCAATCAGGGACTTCCAATGTCAAGTTAAGTGTCAAATTTGGCACTCAGTTTATTGCCGATTACAACTCACCTGATCAAGATACGGAAATAATGTCAGTCCCATAGTGTTCCTATCAATTGTGTCACCTCAATAGACCAATTTAAACATTTACTCTGGTTCAAGGTCATGGGTTTGGCACCTCTTGTGGGGGCATCCGTCGGAAACAGCTAGCCCAAAGGAAAAATATCAATGTGTTTTACGCGTTGTGCGCAATATTGGGACAGGTTGCTCTTATCTCTCTGTTAGGGCTGACTACAAATAATCCGTCACGGCACATTTGACACGACCTAGTATGTGCCACGTTCCACCAAACAACCTGTGACTGGTAGCATAAGAATTTCACGGTTTTGGCGCGCCAAACGATGCCAACCTAGTCAAAATTGGCCCAGTCGTTTGGCCTCCAGATCCGGAAATCCTTAAATACACCCACCTACAAACATATCAGGCTCAACTTTTCCTTCTCCACCTTGCAGGAAGAAATTTTCCGGATCTAAAAGCATGCTATCACAAACCTATATTTCCTTATATTTTTTTCTTTTATTACAAACCAACAAAAATCATATTCTGAATACTTTTTTGACAATGCAAATATTAATCACTGACAATCAACAATTTTGGAATGGCCCAAAACTCTTCTATGCGATTTACATATTGATGGCATCCCTTTTAGCTCCGTTTTAAATGCCTTCTCATCTACTATAACACAGGGTCCATCATTTTTTTCATCTTAATCGTGAATCTGAATATTATGTTTATAATTCCATATTACTGCTATTCCCAAAGACAAACCCTGAATGTGTAATCTGATGGTTGCTCTTTTAATCGACTCTAAAACCATTACCTATTTTATTTCTATAATAGTGCACCATGACTCTATCTAAAACAGCAGCAAAAACAAAAAAGATAAGTCCTAAAAGTTTAAAAGTAGAATCAGCAAATAATTTAGAAGGTTTTCACTTCTATGACTGATACATTTTCTTATATAATGATAGTAAAAAGAAAATTACAGAGAGCCATTTAACTAACACTGTAATAAAAGATAAATTAAAACTAAATTGTTAATTTTTTAGTTCATATAGTAAAGAGGCTTCCTTTTATTTACAAATGTATTCAATAATCTTCAAGTATTACAATTCGCTCTTTCCATATCAGTCTTCTTGCGATTTTTAGAAATGTGTTATATTAATGCAAAAAGCAAATATCGCTTTTAGTCTTTATATATAATAAAATGTGGAAACCAAAATTTATACAATCGATCATATATGATGCTCAAGAAGTTATGGAATATTGGAAAAAATAAATTTGCTATTGTATCAGAACATTGTAATGCCTGGAAAAGTCAGAGATGGTGGAGAAGGATTGGACTGGATTGGTGATAGGAATTTAGCAGACCTAGAGTATGCTGATGATGCTATCATTGTTAGCAGAAAACCAAAGGATTTTCAATGCTTGCTTACCAGAATGCATGAAACATCATACAACGTTGGGCTATAGATAAATAGAAGAAAGACAGATGATGAGAACGTAGTATGCAATGGAAGATGCAATATCATTAGAAGGAGAACGAATTGATGAGGTAGAATCATTTGAGTATTCAGGAACTATGATCTCAAATACAGGGTCTTTAGAATTAAAGTTTAGTGAAAGATTGAAAAAAGCAGATCAGACAATGACTAGGTTAAGTAAAATTTGGAAATCAAATCGCCTGAAATTACATATAAAGTCAGACTATATTGTATGTCAGTTTAGTGACATAAGTGTTACTTTATGGACATATGTCATGGTATGACAATGAAACAATATCCAATAGATTTAGTAGATTGGAGAACATAGCCCTCAGGAGGATATTGGGAGTTGAAAGGCAGGAAAGGATTAGAACTGAAATTATAAGTGAGATTACTCGAGTGCCATATGTGGATTACATTAAGATGAGGGGTAGATGGAGATGGTTTGGGCATACTCTTCGCACTCCCCAAGAGAGATTAGTTCACGAAACGTTTAGCTTGGCTCCACAGGGCACGAAGAGAGTTGGAAGACCCAGGTCTATATGGCTGAGGACTATGAAGCCCAAAGTAGGAGATGATGAATGGAGAAATATTGAATTAAAAGCTCATGATAGAGGCGACTGGCGAAATCTAACCAGGGCCTTATGCATCAATAGGCATAGGAGGAGATGATCTGAATACATATGAGAGAAAAAAGAATATATCACAATAATTGGAAAGAATTGTGTTGACTGCCATTCCCTTAATTGAGAAAAACTGAAATCGAATAAGGTACCATAATTATTTTTTTTTTTTTTTTGCATATCTCCGAGAAGAAAGGTTAGAGGTAAGGATCTCAAAGAAGTTAACTTTAAGATTACACTCTAATTACACGAAGCACTAATTACATTAGCTAACTGGGGAGCAAAGCGAAAGATGAAATGGGTACGGATCCATTGCCGAAAGATCTTGAAAAATAATTATTCATTTGAAGTCATTTTCGGAAAGTTAAATAGAAATTAGCGTGTAAATACTGGGCCCAAAGAGTTTTTAGTCCCACTATACAGAGAGAGAGAGAGAGAGAGAGAGAGAGAGAGAGAGAGAGAGAGAGAGAGAGAGAGAGAGAGAGAGAGAGAGAGAGAGAGAGAATTTTCTTTGATTTGGCTAATGGTTCCGGGAAGTTTTGGCAGTTTCTTTCTTCTTACCATTCGACTTAGCCTTCCCCAACCACACCTTTGCTCCTTGCAGCATTCCTGAAGTAGGGAAATAGATATATTCCTGTTACATTATTGAAAATATTTAGTATAATGTGACAAGTAGCCAGGGTGAAAATGAAGTAATTACTAATGAAGGACAGACGTAAGATAT
>NC_090731.1:50067831-50070331 GCF_036898095.1 Palaemon carinicauda
CAAAGTGCTATCTTTCGCTCACATACAGCGATTTGGATATTTTTCTGGCTCTACAGATTTCAAGCTCTCTTGCGACACCAAACTCAATATGGCTGAGCAAGAGGAACAGCTAATTGATTTAATGGATCAGACAGAGGATCAGGCAGAGGATCAAACGGAGGGTCTGACGACGGACGAAGTACCTTTGCACCTCCCCACTGCTGATGAAGATACCAGCACCACTCTCCCTCCTCCCCTGACTCCCCATAGGTCAGGAGACCACAATAATGATATACTTCATCTCATCCATTTTCTAAAGACTTCCAGCCTGCAAGAACAAGATCGGCGACGACAAGAGAAGCAGACCTTCAGACTACAGATGGAACAATCAAGACAGGAAGACAATCAGCGGTTCATGTCCCTTTTCTCCTTGCTATCAGGACAGATTGCGGCATCGCAACCACAGCAACCTAACCCCATAATTGCACCTCCTGTTACACCTGTTCCCCCAACCTCTGACTTCTCAGTGCATACACCTACAACTTCTAGCAAGCCTACGGTCCATCCCCCACCTCTCTTGCAACAAGATGCAACGTATCAAGCGTTTCGCCAATGGAGACTGCGTTTTGAGGATTATGCAGCATTAGTTGGACTTGATAGATTACATCAAACTTCCCACCTGATTCACCTGAGAATCTGCATCTCCCTGGACGTCCAGCGCCTGCTTACGCATACACTGGGCATCCCTCCCAACACATCACTTTCCCTTACAGAGGTGTTGGATACACTGCAGAAGCACTTTCGCAGCCTTAGAAATGAAGCCTTACGACGCAGGGAATTGTTGTCCTGTAAACAAGCTTTCGGAGAATCATTTGCAGACTACTACGCACGCCTCAAGGATCTCGCTGATGAAGTGGACTTATGCACTGGCAACCCCACCTCTTGCACTGAAGGGCAATTGCAGATGGTAATTTTGATGGGTGTGAGAGACGAAGAGTTAATACAACGCCTTATCCCCCTCCAACCCTCATCTCATCTACCCTTGCAGAGTTTGTGACATGCTGCCGCTCCTACGAATCTACACGTGCAACTGCATCAGCCATTGCATCTTCCCCTAGCCAAGTCAACGCAGTATCTACATACAAGAAGAACCAGCGTCTACAGAAGAGGACTTCTCATCGATCTCCTGATCAACGTTCTCACCAGTCTCATAACAGTGACCCTTGTCAATATTGCTCTTGCAAACACGATTCCGGACAATGCCCAGCCACTGGTGCATCGTGCAATAACTGTGGACGAACAGGTCATTGGCCCCGTACTCAGAAATGCCCTGCTAAGGAAGCTCAGTGCAATAACTGCAAGAAACAGGGACATTTTGAGAAGATGTGTATGTCTACCAAGAAAAGTCAGACTGGATATACAGCTTCACCTCCTACTACTAAGTCAAACACCAGCTGCCGTTTCGTGGGTGATAAATCGGGTAGTGAGTACCCCACACCAGTCACTGTCTCTCTGTCATTTGGCGATATATCATCACATATCCAGCTAATCCCCGATACAGGAGCAGACATCACAGTGATTGGCACCATACATTTGGATGCCCTCTGCATACCTCGGACAAGCTTTGAACCTCCACCCATGACAGACGTTTTGACTGCAGATGGATCTCCCATGACACCGGCTATAGGATACTTCCAGGCAGAACTTCGTCTTGGAAACAAGTCTTGCTCAGCAACCATACATGTTCATGAGGATATCCGAGGTCAAAAGAAAAGTCAGCAGTGACTGGAGAGAATATTTGGACAGGAAACCAGATGAGGATGTCAAAGCTATGAATTCAGCGAGTGGCTATGACGTAAGAATTGCTCACATAATTAATAATGAAATCTCTACTGGGAAAAAACAGAGAAAGCATATACCCATCAAAAATAGAGATGTGTTTGTTATAACAAAAGCATATGAAGAAAAGCAAAGTTGGATCGAATACTTTAGTGTGGTCATGAATAGGAGATATGAAAGGAATAATTTGATTGATATAAATGAAGCTGCTGAAGACCTTGATGTACCTATGAATCAATTTAGCGTGTTAGAAGTCAAAGCTATCACTAAGAAAAACAAAGGAGATGGAAAGACCATGGATACTATGAATTAACTGATGAGAAGATATTTGCCATAAGTTAATGGCTCCCAGAATATTTAAAAGAATATTTTGTAGAATGTGGCGTGAAGAGGCATAACCTGAATAATGGAGATAAGAGTTCTGTGTAAAAGGGGAAAACAAATAAAGATATGACTAATTGTAATAATTACAGAGGCATCACACTAATGTCATTGTCATGAAACTATTTAGTATGGTTATATAAAGGAAACTAGAGAGACAGATAGATGAAAAGCTGAGTGATGAACAAGCAGGATGTAGAAAAAGTAGAAGTTGAACAAACAAAATTTTTATTTTAAGATATGTTGTACAGCTATGAATAGAATATAAAAATCTATTTTTCATAATGTGCACCGGCCAATT
>NC_090731.1:50086182-50096182 GCF_036898095.1 Palaemon carinicauda
CTCCAGGGGAATTTGTTGTTACTTCTGTTGTTTATCCTTCTCATGGATTTTGTAATGCATAAAACAGTTGGGGATTGTTGGAAAGATTGCACTGGATTAGTTATAGGATTTTAGCTGACCTAGATTATGCTGATGATGGTGTCCATATTAGAAGAACACCACAAAATTTGCAGTGCTTGATTACCAGAATGTATGACATATCACATGAGGTTAGACGCAAGATAAAGAGATGGACATTGAAGACGAAAGCGGAATATGCATTGGAAGATTAATTATCATGCGAAGGAGAAAGAATTAATTAGGTAAAATCATTTAAATATTTGGTAACTATGACATCTAATTCTAGATATTTTGAATTAGAGTAGAATGAAAGATTAAAAAAAAAAGTTAATTGGATGATGGCTAGGTTAAGTAAAATTTGGAAATCAAATCGCCTAAAATTATATAAAAATCAGGCTATATATCACTTTAGTAAGATCAGTGTTACTGGATGGACATGAGTCATGCCATGACAATGAAACAATATCCAAAATATTTTGTAGATAGCCAGCATAAACATACACACACACAAGGGGAGCTTTCTTCTCCCCCCTCTTACCCGCGTGACAAGGGATTAAAAAGGATAATAAAATTTTATTTCCGAGTAGGACATATGTTGTCAGGATTTTTTTGTTGAAATACCCCAGTCTTTTCTTAAAAGAAAAAAAAAAATTAGAGTAAAAGCTTTCTAAAGTTTCTGTAGGACATTTTATTGCACACTGAGACGTATACTTAATATTTATCAGGAAAAAAAAAATAACTAACTTTTTAGTTTAAGAAATTCCCTTGCATAAAAACTGGTGGGTTACAGAGGGATATTTAGAATCACTGTTCATCAAAAATATCTTGATCGTTATATAGTTCACGGTCTTGAGCGAAAAGAATAGTCCAGAAAATCAGTAAAAATCAATTGCTTGTCATAAAAAAAACATCTAGGTAGAAGGTATTTAGGTATTTATCAGTAAAAAAAAAATAGAAAAACGATTGGTTTTTGGACCTTTAAAGGTTTTTGTCAAATAGAGCTTCTGTTAGTTTTATAAGATTATGAGTTTAATTTACAAAAAAATAGTTGGCATGTTATTCTACTTTATTAGATGCTGAGTAATGGTCCTTGAAGCCAAGGTAATTATTTACAATAAAGTTTTAGAAATAGCAGTCAAAAAGCTTTCTTTTTCCATTCAATGTCCCATTTCTGCATTTACATTTAAGCAAGTTTAACACCACATTTCGATCGTCATCAAGCCACACATAAGGAGTTGCTACATTTTTATATATACTGTTAGATTATTATCTAGCCTAACTTCTTGGCCATTTGAATATCTAACCCTTGCCCGGTTTCGGTTTTTTCATAAAACGGACGGCTAGTAGGGTTTAATATGACCACTAATTGAGCTAGAGACTCATGACAAAAAAAAAAGCGTGTTTTGGTGTCACGAGGCGATGCTATTGATACCCATATTTAAGGTCCTGAATGAATAAGTCAACTCTGAGGTCAGGGAAATTTTCAAATTTCGGCACTTATTGTTTTTTTTTTACCAATTACGCCTAACCTAATAAAGATACGGCAATGTGGTTTGCCCCATCGAGTTCATTACGTCGAGTGTCATCGAAAAGTCAATTTGAAATTTTACCTTAGTTCAAGGTAATGGATTTGGCTCCCTTAGTTAGCATTGTATGCAACCACAGGAATTGGTGACCTGAAAGCATGAAAGTTCAACATGTTTTACGTGTTATTCGCGATAATGGGACTGGTGGCTCTTGTCATCTGTCCGTTATGGCTGACAAAAAGTAATTCGTCATCTCATATTTGGCACGACCTACCACGTGCTATGTTTTGCTAACAGATGAAAGACTGGCATCAGAAGATTCCATAGATACCGGCACGTTAAAACATATAATAAACTTAAAATATTAATAAATTCTCAAAATAGGGAAATAATTGCTTAAGATAGAAAGAAATACCTAAATTGTAAGCATTTAATCCAGCAATCATATTTCTACGTGTTTAGCCGTTGTTCTAAGTTATTACTTAATTGTAATACTTAATTAGTATCCCCCTCACAATACACAAGTATAGTTTGACGATCTGCATACATACATACATACATACATACATACATACATACATACATACATACATATTCGTTAACAATTCTAAAGTCTTAAAAAAAGTTTTTTTCATCTATTCAATTACAAATCCAAGTATTCTCTTTATTATAAGTTATTTTCCACTTGCACTTCTAGTATATCTTTAATCAACCATTTTTCTACAATAATCTTTGGTAACATGCTATATTGTGCTCATGTATATTGATCTTTCTCGTCTCTGTGGACAGCAATATTAAGAAAACAAGATATTCACACGCTGCTCTTGAATAACAGGGTTGTGGTACCCCTAGTAAACGTCATTTCCTGGTAGCCCGTATGTTGAGGTTTCTATTAAATATTTGTGGCAGTCCATTTGCTAATATTCCTTAGATGCAACATATTGAATATTTGAATTTTGCCCCAATTCAGTAAAAAAAAAAATCCTTTTATTATAAAGTTGAAATCCGTATTTGAAATTGATTGCCCAATTTTAAAGATGCGTGCGTCCTTCTTGTATTTTAGTGTCTTCTTGTGCTTACTACTCCCCAGATGGTCTTGTACCAACCGTGTTTCACACAATTGTACATAATTCCTTTTGTATATATTATGCTTGTATCTTCGCTCCTCCCTCGCACTAAAACGAACAAGAAAATTCCTGTCTGGTTTTTCCTCTGTGATATTGTCTGTCTTGTGAACTTGTCATGTCCTGTTGCCTCGAGGTTTTGTATATAAGGAGAGTGTTCCACAACAATATAACTCAGTCGTTTCCAATCTGCCTTTGATTTCACAACTCCTCTCTCGGCCCGTCACATTGGTGACCCCGGAAGTCGACTCGCTCCCACCGCCTTCCACCCCCACCCCCTCGCCCCTTCATCGTTGGTACTATGGCGGACTCTACGGCAGTTGGTGCTGCGGCCGCTCCATTAAAACTTTCATCGTTTGCCAGCGGAGAGGCGTTTGCTTGGTTTCAGCGTGCAGAAGTCCAGTTTTGTATCAGGGGCGTGACTCGCTCAACCAGCAAAGCGGATTATGTTCTCGCGGCGATACCCGAGGACACCTTCCCAGAAATATCCGACTGGCTTTGTGAACAAGGAGACACCCCAATAGCGAATGACGACCTCAAATCATACCTTCTGCAGCAGTACTCGCCGTCGCCAGCCGCCCGTATAGCAAAGCTTTTTCAGCTCTCGCAACAACCGTTGGGGGACCAAAGGGCTTCGCTTGACCAGAGGGAAATGACCAGTATCGCTCGCCTTCAACCTGCCGCCGACGGCTCTCCTCGTGAGGTGAACCTACTCCGTGCCCTTTGGATACGCCGTTTACCTGAACCTGTGCGCGCTGCCATACCCGATGTCGATAGTTTACCCATAAAGGACTTGATGGCCAAAGCCGACACCCTTATGGACAGCCACTTCAAGACCTCCATCAACGCCTCCACCCCTGACGACGAGGATGCCTATTCAACGTCAACCGAAGCTGACATGAATGCCGTAGGACATACACACCTACCCCGTGACGTGCCGAAGCGGCGACAAAGCCGCCCACCACCCACCAATCGCTCGCGCCCCAACGAACGACTTCTACAGCCACTTACTACCTCCCATCCGCCGCAGTTTTGCTACTACCACTTCAGATTCGGGGCAACCGCGAAGAAATGTGCCACAGATTGTCAGTGGCCAAAAAACGTGTAAGTAGGCCATCGCTTGTGGCGGTGGCCTCCCATGTTTCTAATCTTTTCTTTTTACAGGATGCAGGAACGGGCGTGCGATTTTTGGTAGACACGGGTGCTTGTCGTTCTCTTTTGCCAAGGAAACTCTTCAAGGCACAATGTAGTCTGTCTACATCTGCCGACGTCCGCTTGGTAGCTGCCAACGGATCTGCGATACCCACCTACGGTTACGAGAGCCTCACATTATCGTTCGGAAACGGTAAATTCAATTGGAAGTTTCTCGTTGCTGACGTCACAATGCCAATCCTCGGCGCGGATTTCCTCTCTCATTTCCACCTTCTGGTCGATGTCGCCCACCGACGATTGGTCAACGCAGACTCGTACTTGTCGACACCTCTTCAACCGGCCCCCTCTAACCTCGCTCTCCACATCAGCGCACCCACGGATGCCTACGCCCACCTCCTCACGTCGTATCCGGAAGTTTTCCGTCCATAACTTCGCCAAACGCCCACGGTTCTTGCCAAGCACGGTATTTATCACCATATCAAGACGACGGGACCCCCCGTCTTCGCAAAATTCAGACATCTGGTACCGGAACGATTGGCAGCCACCAAACAGACGTTCGCCGAAAGGGGGAAAATGGGCCTTTGCCAAAATGCCTCCAGCCCATGGTCGTCGCCCTTACACATCGTTCTGAAGAAAGACGGCTCCCTCCGTCCGTGCGGGGATTATAGGCGCCTGAATATGCAAACAGAACCGGATCACTACCCCCTCCCAAACATTGCCGATGTAACCTCCTACCTGCACAAAGCAAAGGTTTTCTCTACGCTCGACCTCCTGAAGGGGTATTATCAGGTGCCTATGAACCCAGAAGACATCCCCAAGACCGCCATCACCACACCCTTTGGCACATACACCTTCAATTACTCCTGTTTTGGCCTTCGTAATGCTGGGGCAACGTTTCAACGTCTCATGGATGGCATATTAGGGGACCTCCCTTTCTGTGTATGTTATGTGGACGACATACTTGTGTTCTCCTCCTCAAAAGAGGAACACCTCCGTCACCTGCGCATCGTGCTCGACCGCCTGCAACAAAACGGCCTTGTAGTCCGGTACGACAAGTGTACCTTTGGCGCCAACGAAGTGTCGTTCTTAGGGCACCGTATCACTCCTGAAGGAGTCCATCCCCTCCCTGAGAAGGTAGCAGCCGTTCAGAATTTCCCCACGCCCTCGACCGTCAAAGCTCTGCAGGAATTCTTGGGCATGATCAACTATTATCACCGTTTTCTGCCAGCCATTGCCACCACTCTTGCTCCCCTCTACGCCTCCCTCAAGGGCAAGCCAAAGGACCTGAAGTGGGGTTCCCTTCAAGAAGCAGCCTTCTGCAATGCAAAGAAGGCCCTATCAACTGCTGCGGCTCTCACTTTTCCTATCCCACACGCCCCTCTCCTTCTCTCCACCGATGCCGGCGACGTCGCTATTGGTGCAGTACTCGAGCAGGTGGTCAAAGGCTCGCCCCGCCCATTGGCCTTCTTCAGCAGAAAACTGTCCAAGGCAGAATCGGGTTATTCTACCTTCGATCGAGAATTGCTGGCGGTGCACTTGGCTGTCCATCACTTTCGCCATTTCTTAGAAGGTACGCCCTTCGTCATTCGCACAGACCACATGCCTCTGGTGCACTCCTTCACTCGACAGTCTGACGCCTGGTCCGCCCGTCAACGCCGACATCTCTCCGCTGTGGCTGAATACAATTGCACCCTCCAATACATCCCTGGGAAAATGAATCCCGTTGCCGATGCCCTGTCTGGAAACACGTTGGCTGCCGTTCAACTGGGATTGGATTACAACGCCCTGGCTGAAGCCCAACGACAGGATCAAGAGTATCAAGCTTGTAGGACATCCTGCACGTCCCTCCGTTGGGAGGATTTTCCCCTCGAAAACTCAAACACCACCCTCCTCTGTGACGTCAGTACTGGTAGACCGCGACCTTGGATTCCTGCTCCCATGCGCCGACAGGTGTTTGATTTCATCCACGGCCTTTCACATCCCTCGTGCCGTTCTACTGCACAGCTGCTGAAGGCAAAGTTCATTTGGCACGGCATTTCTAAGGATGCTAAGGATTGGGTCCGTGCCTGTACTTCTTGCCAAACTTCCAAAGTACATCGACACACGGATTCAGGAGTGGGCACCTTTCCTCAACCTCAGCGTCGTTTCGCACACATTCACGTCGACGTTGTAGGCCCCCTACCCACATCACAAGGACATCGTTACCTTTTTACCGTCATCGACTGCTCCAATCGTTGGCTTGAAGCCATTCCCATGGAAACTGCAACGTCCGCCTCATGTACATCTGCCTTACTCTCTGGATGGATTTCAAGATTCGGTATCCCTGAGCATATTACTTCTGACAGGGGAACCACTTTCACCTCTCAATTATGGATGTCATTAGCGAATCTCCTGGGCATCACCCTACATCAGACAACGGCCTACAACCCCGCTGCCAATGGAATGGTTGAACGTTTTCATCGCACCCTCAAAGCAGCTTTGATGTCCCGCTGCAAGGATTGCAACTGGTTTACTCAGCTTCCCTGGGTCCTCCTTGGACTAAGGACCACTCCTAAAGACGCCCTCGACGTCTCGGCAGCCGAAATGGTGTATGGCGACCCGTTGGTCGTCCCTGCCGAGTTTTTTCCTTCTACAACCTCCTCCGATGATCTTCAGCGCATATGTCACGTCGTGGGAAAATTCACTCCGTGCCGCCAGACTTACAAGCAACCAGCAAAGCATCGCATACCAACGGACTTGCACTCTGCAACGCACGTCTTCCTGCGCAACGACACCAGCAAGCCACCGTTAACGCCCCCTTACACGGGACCTTTCCTTGTGATCCGACGCAGTCCGAAAGCATTCCTCCTAAACATTCGGGGCAAAGAAGACTGGGTCTCCATTGATCGTCTAAAACCTGCTTATCTTCTGCCAGATGACCCGCCTGCAGTTCGCCTCTCTAGATCAGGGCGCCCTATTTAACATGTACAGTATGTCATTTTTAGGGGGGGAGCCATGTTTCACACAATTGTACATAATTCCTTTTGTATATATCATGCTTGTATCTTCGCTCCTCCCTCGCACTAAAACGAACATGAAAATTCCTGTCTGGTTTTTCCTCTGTGATATTGTCTGTCTTGTGAACTTGTCATGTCCTGTTGCCTCGAGGTTTTGTATATAAGGAGAGTGTTCCACAACAATATAACTCAGTCGTTTCCTATCTGCCTTTGATTTCACAACTCCTCTCTCGGCCCGTCACAGTCTTCTATAATAATCCCTAAAAGAAGCTGAAAAGTTGATCCCCTCCAAAAACAAATGAATTACATTAATTTTACAATCTGTTTTGCGTGACATAATAATTTTTCCTTAAATTTCAATCAATATAATTTTTTGGTACCTTTATAAGAATTCAAGGCGTTACACTGCCTTACTTAGAGCAATAAAACTTTTCAGTTTTTGTTCTTGTATAACTTTCCTTCAAACGTCTTTTTGAATGGAAACTCCGTTTCTTCCTGATTATATATCTTTCTTGAAAATACTGGCAGATTCCTTAAGTAAAATTTCACGGTGAACAAAACAAAGTCGAAAAGGATCTTCAAAGCTAGTTGGGTCCGTATAATAGGTATCAGGGATTTTTAACCTTATCGTTTTAATTTACTTTCCACATCACTACTTGCTTTATGGAGGATCTTATTTCCTGTTCGCCTTGTCCTAATCTTATTACTTCAATGGAGATTGAATAGATAGAAGTAGAGAAGTTCAGCAATTGAAATCTGAAAAAAAAAATCCAACAGTAATAAAAAAAAATCATGAAAATTCTCAATTACTTAATATGCACATTTTATTATTGATATTTCCGTAAAATATTTATTGGAAAAAGACCCCCCTACCTGGGGTTACTATCATTTGAACAATAATGAGAAAAAAATATCAAGTGTTGATCATTATTACATCAAAAGACCGTCCATATATTTTTTTTTCTTAATTCTTTAAATCTTAATTATAAAGCAATCGCCTATTAATGATTAAACAAAGGACTATTAACCTCCCACAATCTTTAGTTCCAAGTTTTTGGAAATAAAAAGAAGAAATCTTTATCTATTGTTTACTCTGCGTGTTTGTGTTTCTTCTTGCTTGTCCGAAGGAGGTGCCTTTATTTGAAGTTCTTCCGAGATTTGGTTTGCAGGAAGAGGAAGAAACTCACCAATTAATCATTGTGGAAGTTGAAGATTCCCAACATGTCAGATTCTTGAAGTCAGTTGGCTAGATTTTTTAAAATTAATTAACTATGATTCAACATTATCAATCTTTCATTCACTTTTATTTCGATCTTAAAATCATTGCAGGTTCTTTTAATCTCTAATCTGAAAAGATTCAACAACAAAAAACGAAATATTTGAAATCAAGATAAACAAGAAACTCACATCAAAACACAGAACATTCAATCACGAACATATATAGAAAGGGAATTAATGTTCCTTCTTCTATTACTTTCAATGAGAAATTAAATCAATCAAAAATAATATTAGATAAGGGGAAATAAGGGAAAGTAGAGCAAAACCTAATGGATGATTGTAGAGTTTTCTAACTTCTGGTTTTCTTATCCTGTTCTTATCTCTTCTGAATGTAGTTCACATCTTGTCAGGACATGGCACCACTCTTCTCCTATCTCCTTAGAACAATCTAGTCTTGAAGTTCATATACCAATATATGGGCGAAGTAAACTCCCATGGGCAATCATCATTTCAATAGAATGAGCTTTTTTTTTTTTTTTTTTTTTTTTTTTGAGGGGGGTTAGCTGACATCAAACAAATGAAACATAAAAGGGGACCTCTCCTTTGTACGTTCCTCCAAGCCTGACAAGTGACTCAACCGAGTTCGGCTGTTACTGCTAGGGTGCCACAGCCCACCCTCCCCCGTTATCCACTACAGATGAAGCTTCATAACGCTGAATCCCCTACTGCTGCTACCTCTGTGTTCATCCAAGGCACCGGAGGAAGCGGCAGGGCCTACCGGAATTGCGTCACAATCGCTCGCCATTCATTCCTATTTCTAGCACGGTCTCTTGCCTCTCTAACATCTAACCTCCTATCACCCAGAGCTTTCTTCACTCCATCCCTCCACCCAAACCTTGGCCTTCCTCTTGTACTTCTCCCATCAACTCTTGCATTCATCACCTCCTTTAGCACACAGCCATTTTCCATTTTCTCAACATGGCCAAGCCACCTCAACACATTCATATCCACTCTAGCTGCTAACTCATTTCTTACACCCGTTGTCCCCCTCACTCCTTCGTGTTTAACCCTCTCTACTCGAGATACACCAGCCCTACTCCTCAGACACTTCATCTCAAACACATTCAATTTCTGTCTCTCCGTCACTTTCATTCCCCACAACTCTGATCCCTACATCACAGTTGGTACAATCACTTTCTCATGCAGAACTCTCTTTACAATCATGCCCATCCCTCTATTTTTACTACTCCCTTAACTACCCCCAACACTTTGCCTCCTTCATTCACTCTCTGACTTACATCTGCTTCCACTCCCCCATTTGCTGCAACAACAGACCCCAAGTACTTAAACTGATCCACCTCCTCAAGTAACTCTCCATTCAACATGACATTCAACCTTACACCACCTTCCCTTCTCGTACATCTCATAACCTTACTCTTACCCACATTAACTCTCAACTGCCTTCTCTCACACACCATTCCAAATTTTGTCACTAATCGGCCAAGCTTCTCTTCCGCATCTGCAACCAGTACAGTATCATCCACAAACAACAACTGATTTACCTCCCATTCATGGTCATTCTCGTCTACCAGTCTCATTCCTCGTCCAAGAACTCGAGCATTCACCTCTCACCACTCCATCAACATACAAGTTAAACAACCACAGCGACATCACACATCCCTGTCTCATCCCCACTATCACCGGAAACCAATCGCTCACTTCATTTCCTATCCTAACAGTTGCTTTACTACCTTTGTAAAAAAATTTCACAGCTCTCACACCATCCATACTAGATGCTTTTCCTACTTTCGTTTCATCTAGTGCTCTCCTCACTTCCTACCTTGTAATCTCTCTCTCATTCTCATCTCCCATCACCTGCACATCAACACCTGCCACAGTAATTAAATCTGCCTCCCTTTTATCC
>NC_090731.1:50098682-50107379 GCF_036898095.1 Palaemon carinicauda
ATTCCTATTATTTACATAAATATTGATACAATATTACTTTACGAAAATAAGCAGAATGAAAGATAAACCCAAGCAATAATACCACACCTGAAAAAAAAATCTTTATTAAGAATTAAAGAACAATATTACAGATTTTTTCTCTTCCATTATGTAAAATAGCAAGAGTAATAAATTCTTTCATCCGAGTTTGAATTTCAAATAACTCTTATGTTTTCCGAACTTTCTGTTGAGCAGAATCCTTTTGTGTCCATTTTTTTAATGATTAATTCTCTACAATTAATAGTTGGCCTTTTACTTAATTTTTTTGGAACAAGATGGTCAGAGTATATCCATTCTTCTCGGAGTTTTATTCATATTTAATATTACTGGGAAGGAATATACAACCTCATAATAAATGCCAGAGAAAAAGAAAATAGTTTTACAGAATATACGTCATTGTATTAGCATTGGTAAGGAGAATTATATGAATTTAATATAAACCAATAATAAAAAATAATTTACTTACATAGGGATTTATGCTGCTAAGAATTAGTACAGGAAAACATAAAGGATTTGATCAATTGTAGTAAATGTTTATTTCCTATGACTTAATCACTTGAACATTCCATTATTGAAAGTATCAGGAACTTCTTAAAGTCGCAGTTAAGGTCTAAAAAAAAATTAAAACTTTTCCTTAAACTAAACAAGAATCTATTTCTAAATTCTAGGAACCAGCTTTAAGAAAATCTTCCGCCTTTCTCCTAATTCATTTCGTTCACGCTACGTGACAGACAGAAAAACATTTTTATTTGGGGATGTAGCAAAAAATAATATTTTTGATGCTGGAACTTTTTTAACAAACCTTAATATGTTTAGAATGATAAACTTTACAAACACCTAGCCTTTTTTTTTATTACCTCATTTGATGTAACTTTGCACATTTGAGTGTGAATTCTGTTGCAGGCTATCACAAATTAAATCCTCAATACTCCGTCACAAATTATTTGCGACATGTAACCAGGGATGGATTTTGATCTATTTGAAAGTACGTCCAGTTTTATTCACCACCACATGCGATACCTCGTTCCTTTCCCATATGTTAATCACTGACTATCATCAATTTGGGAATAGCCAGAAACCCTTGTGTTCTATTTGCATATTAATTACACTACTTTCATCTGCATTGCAAAACAGTCCTCTTGTTATATGATACTGGGTCAGCTAAATATTGTGCTTATAACTTCACACAACTATCCTGTCAGGTCTTATTGCGAAAGTTTATTTTATTTATGTTATTGACAAGCAGTGACTTTTGGCTTAGGATTTTGTTCTTTTAATCTCCTTGATAGAAAATAATCTATTTTCATGAGTGCAACATGACACTCTATAAATAAATAAAGCATCAACAATAATAAATATATGTCATAAAAGTTTAAAAATAGAAAATCAAACAATTTAGATTTTATTTTTTATGACTGACACAAATCCTTACCTAATGGTCGCACGAAATTGTTTAAAGCAATATAACTAATACTGTTAAAAAAGAAATACTAAAGCTAATTTTGTTCAATTTTTTTGAATATGAACTACTCAAGTAGCTAGAGTTTCCTCTTGTTCATGTGCAAATATAATCAGAAGACTTGAAATAATTACACGATCTTAGTTTTTCTGTAATTATGGAAAATGTGATACATTCATGTGAAAGGTCTTCAGTTATGAAACGTGAAAATAAAATTTTTTCGCTTTACAAATCTGATGATCAAGAAATTATGAACAATATGTAATGTTAAATTTTCTATTGAATCAGATATACAGTTATGGATATAATTCATATTTCAACGATAGGGAAACTTTTTGCGTTGAATGTCATTCTATTAATAGAAAATACTGAAATCCATTAAACTGGCATCCTTCTTCCTCTGTATATGTCACAGAATAAGAGCCGGGGGCAATGACATCAAACATACACGTTTGACTATTCGACTCTAATCATATAAACACTAATTACTCTACCTAACCGGATATCACTGAGGAAGAAATTATGAACAATATATAATGTAAAATTTCTTATTGAATCAGAAATACAGTTATGGATATAATTTATATTTCAACGATAGGGAAACTTTTTGCGTTGAATGTCATTCTATTAATAGAAAATACTGAAATCCATCAAACTGGCATCCTTCTTCCTCTGTATATGTCACAGAATAAGAGCCGGGGGCAATGACATCAAACATACACGTTTGACCATTCGACTCTAATCATATTAAACACTAAATACTCTACCTAACCGGATATCACTGAGGAAGAAGAAATAGACGGAAGTCCAAAGCTGAAGAATCTGTAAAAAGGATTCTTCATTTCAAGCTCCTTTCTGAAATTTGAAAAAGAAATGGGGAAAATGAGATTGTAAAGGCTAAGAATTTTTCCCTTTTATCGTGAGAGAGAGAGAGAGAGAGAGAGAGAGAGAGAGAGAGAGAGAGAGAGAGAGAGAGAGAGAGAGAGAGAGAGAGAGATATTATTGAGCTAAATTAATCTGGGATTCATTGGCAAAGTTCCTTTCTTCTTTATATTACCATCACCACCTTGTTCCTAACAAAAATTACCCACCTAGTACCAGTGTGCTTTATATTGCTTTGATCTTTATTAAACTTAATTTCTGGAATGATTTTGATATGCTTGATTACTTGCTGCTAGATTTCTGTAATTATCTATATTTCCAAGAAATCTACAAGTATGACTCCCTAAGGAGTTAATGGCACTTCATGGTATGAGGGATACAGGGAAATTATGAACTTCAGACTTATAATATTTGAATGCTTTTCATACAGCATTTTATTCATATAAGCGTGACAAAAGTAAATTTCTTTGAATTACAATCATGTGAACACATACATGTGGAATCATGCATACAAGCGCAGCTGCACAGCATGCACTAAAGCAAAGAAAGCAAGTAAACAAATGGGAACAAACAAAAACGCAAAGTTCCTGTACTGAATATGTAATCAAGGGAAAACTTCATGCATAATACGTCAGAAATACGTAACCTAAAAGAACATATCAATGGTTTGTCAATAACTGTATAGCAGAAACGGGTGTGTGCACAGCAAAATTATATTTTTTTCGTGGAATATTTGCCTTCATGACTTTAGATGAAGAGTAACTTTACATTTTACCCACGGAATTTTCCCATTGTTCTTCCACACAATGCATCTTCTTGAAGTTACCAGAGATATAATACGATGATTAGTGTTGTCTGTCCTTACTTCCTTGGTGGGAGAGCTTTTCTTCCTTTTTGGCTTGACATTAGATCTATTGAATGCATCTTTTTATGATTTGCTATTTTGACAAAAATCTAAGCAACAGACCGTCTATACTCTTTATTAGAATTGTAGTTCCTGTGCTGATTTCATAAAGTCGCTAATAAAACACCAACGATGTGTTCAAAGCAGCAACAACAAGAGGAAAATACCACTTCTTTCTCTAATTGCAGGGCGAAGATCTGACCAAGATCTGTCGAACAAGTCGACAACGGCCATGACTTTGTTATATGTTTTTACTATGAAAGGTTATTCAATGTTCACTCTTCCTACACATCCTTTTGCCCCGGCTTTGGCACGCTAGTGGGATTTATGCCCCCGCAATTATTACAAAGAGTAAAAACACCATTATCATTCCACGTAACGATTTCAACATTTACTTCTGATTGATAGTCATAGGATACCCTTGGCTTCTTTTTCATATCTTTTGCAGTAGGCAATGGGCAGTGCTTTGTTCTGACTCAGACTGTACCAGTGGCATTTATTTCCTTTCTTTCAGATCTAACCCTATGTCATATTAAGTAAATAAATAGTCAAAATAGAACATGTGCTTTGTAGGCTCAGTAAAAGCAGAAATGCAATCCCGGATTACTCAACTTCCTAAAGGTTCCTTGGACAACTGATAATCTGATTTACCTTCATATCTTTACATAATAAGGCATCCCAGTTGAACTTGCCATGATCCATTATTTGAAGACCAATTGTATTGGGTTTTGTCTTCCGAATTGCTTGCAGGAATAACGTCTAAAATAAGGCGTCATAGATTTCACAATACGCAGAATTTCATGAATAATTTCAAATTGACTGATGTTTTCATTTAGAACATCAGACACAGGTTTCCCTTTCGCCGTTTTCTCATTACCAAGGTTTGCATTGTGAGCACAATGAAGAAAGTTCTTTTTTTTTTCTGAATACTATTTCTGCTCATAGTTGCAGCAAAGATAAGGCATTCAAGATCTTGTGCTTTGCTCCAATATAACAAGAGGAATGTGTTTGTGTGTGTGTGTTTGTGTGTGTGTCTGTTTGTGTGTGCACGCTACTTTGTATGTCTGACTATATGCCATGTTATGTTTGTCATATATTAGTTCATGTATATGCATATGTTTGTTTTGTGTATATGTTTATGACGTTTGCGTGTGTGGGTGTTCATGCACCAAATCAAAATTGTGTGTGCGCGCATGTCTGTTTTAGTTTTAAGTTCATACTTATGCATGTGTTTGTATATATGTGTAGGATGCAAGCGCGCGTGTGTATGTGTGTGTTCGCACGCGCTCACTTAATCTAAACAGAGCAAATGTGTAATTTTAATATCCCCACTGAAATTCAGAGTGTGAAGTTATTGTTGATGCTTTTATCTTTAAATATCAATAATCAGCAATAGGGTGTCTATATCGATCCTCCTAAGATCCATTAACTCCATCGGGAGTTACTACGGAAAAAATTAAATCAGCTAATACGTAAACAATTGCAATACATATGTTTTTTGAAGGAATATATACCCTATATTTTATCTCATTTATAGGGTAATGAATGTGTAACGTAAAGTTACTATTTTATAAAATCTATATAATGTATAACGGTGAAATATGCAAAATCACAGAAAGTTTAAGTCTTAAGAAAAACCATCAAATATTAGGAAATCCTCATTATGCTTGATAGACAAGTATTTTCTATTGATATCTGTATATCAAAATAATTTAAAGTTCAATTAATCTTTTAAAGAATTCTTCAAAACATGAATCCTTAAGGATCTATGGGACTGCCTGGGTTAATACAGTGGTATGGAAGTAAATTTTCCACTCCTATGATTCTTTTGCTATTAGGTTATTTAAAACAGCTAGTATAATGTGACCTGTATCTAGTATAAAAATGGATAAATTATTACAGACTTTCTGTAACCCAAAGCTCACAAAATTGGCTAAAGGTCAATGCTAGGTGTTTTGCTAGCTAGTAGAAGATCTTATCCTCTAGTGACTGGTCATAGCGAGACGATCATCATTTGCTGTAAAAGACACTACTATATATGTGTGCTAGACGATATGCCTTGGAATGGTAATCGCGTCTAGTTTTTATTAGGTTTATGGCATACACATTCAAAGATCAATAGCTGAAAAAATTTATTTTTTTCAACTTTGTATAACCTGAGTACTAGGTACATGATTATTGCCATGAACCTTAATTTCGGTATATTATTTATATACTAATAGGTCAGGCATGTTTGTAAAAGTCTTTATGTATGAATAAAGAAAATGAAAGTAACGCAGAAACATGAAATATTTGATACTGTTGAGAATTTGCTGCTATCATTTAAAACATAGTGAAATGGATAATAATACATGAAGAAAACAATCAAACTAACTTTCAGTGCCATATTTCCCGGTATGAAATGATAAATAACGAAATGAAGCATCAGAGTGAACAATTCACGGACTGCTCCTTTGTGAATATGAATCTCTGTCTTGAACTTATTTTGCTGGTAGAATAGACTAATTCCACTCATGTAAGTGAATGGAAAACATAAATCTAAGGATGATTGGTTTAATGAACACTACTTTTAAACGAAAATGACAGCCAAGAGTCTAATCGTTTCCCTTTTGGAAATTATATATTTGTAATAAAATAGTAAGAGAAAGCCATACTCTGCAAGCATGGCATAGAAAAAGGTATGGACATTAGTTTAAAAGAAGCTTGTAAAACATTGTTCTATTATTTCAGGTGGTTTTATGTATCAGAAAATAAATTACTGAAATATTATAACTTACAGTAGAGTTCTTTAGATCTACAATCTTAATAGTTTTAGGAATAACAATACTACTCACGGTGGTAATACGGTTATACAAAAAAGTCAAAATATTTAAATAATACAGATAGATACCCTAAAAAATCACTGTATTATATATCAGGAGGGCATTTATACTTATAAAATATCCCTTAGTGTAATAAGTCAGTATCAAGCAGGTTTTTCTTTACAAATTTAATACAATTTGAAGTGTAATAAATTAGCATTAAGCAGGTTTTAATTTAAAATTAATACGTTACATATTTCATGATTTCAATCTTTACATGTTTTATAGTCTCAATCTTTACATCTCCATCTACACTCGTCTGATGTAGATCTGGAGAAATCTCAATAATATAGTATTCAATTAAAGAATTACAAGACAAGAGCTCTGGTATGTTTTATACAATTGTAATACTTAACATGATATTAACAGTAGGTTACGTAAAAGGATTAGGTATCCTGATAGACCGATTGACAAAAACATTGATAATACAGTTTTCAACGCTAGCAATCATCAGTAATTAAAGATAAACAAAATTTTCCGATACCTTAACACTTACAGTAACAGACCAAGCGACAAAAAACGCGTTCTAAAGACTATCATCTTATAATCGTATTATCTTTAAACGTTTCCAGGAATTTTCAAGATCAGAGATAGAGAACAAAGATAACAGCAGATTTTCACTTTCAGTAGTCAAAGTGAAACTCAAGTTTCGTAGACGTACTTCTTCAGTAGAATGACCAAGGGCAAGGTCTGCCCTGGTTTGATGTTGTCTATATTGTACAATCTTTCACGGCGTGTTGTATAATTGTATCATGTGATCTTTCTCAGAGTCTCCCGAAAAAAAAAAGATGCTTCTCGCTAAGGATCTTTGTAATAGAATTTTAAATTTTTATATTTTTCATATGCAATTGATGAAAACAATTTCTAAAAGAATAATTCCATTAGCTAAGATATAACATAATTTTGTAAGTGACACTCATTCGAAATAACGTCACTTCCATTCAAAAGGCCACGTTAACCTTCTAGAAACTTGTAAACTTCCACACGAAAATTATTCTAATCGTGTTAGATTTCTAGAGCGTCACAATAGAACACAACACATTATAATTTTTATGCAGTGCATTAAAGTCGTCGAAATTCATAATTTTTTTACATTACTGACATCTATATGGATGAATGATTACATAACAAGAATTTTATAAAAATTGTATCAAACCTTAATTCTATCCCTTTTCATAATTTCGTAATCATTCTAAGCTCTTTAACACATCCATAATAATCCTCCCCTCGAGAGATTATTCCTAACAAACAGATCCTTTTTAATTTCATCTTACGTATTTTTTTTTTTTTTTTTTTTAAGTTATAAGACTAATAGTACCCGGCTTTGTGGCAGGTGGTTTGATGGACACCTTATCAAATGACAGTGCGTTAGCTTAATGAAAAATTATTTACTGGTATTGTTTTTTTGTAAATCAATGGGTGTTACCATAAAAATAAGAGCAAAATCGAGATCATTGCTGGATATAAATTTTTCTTTATAACCCATATCCATATTCATATATGTGTTGTCAGGTAATAGTTGAATTGCTACAATTTATTGTAGATTTAATTTTTGGGGGGTTTGAGCCAAAACCACTATTATATTCGAACATGGATTATATTGATGATTTTTTACCTAAAGGGTTGAATATCCTTGTGCAGCTTATGATTTTCTGTTCATGCTACCTTTTTATCTTCTACTTTTTACCAAATTATGAACAATTATTTTTATCTACTATTTCAATTTTAGTCTGATCAAGCCTTGCTATGATTATTGTTAGACATGCTTTCAATAGATAAATAAAAATAAGAACTATGAATAATATCCTTAGAAGAACACGAGTAGTGTGTTAACCATACATCTCCTTTTGCGGAAATAGATAGGTAGGACTATTTGTTCACAAGTCACTGATCTATTTTATTAGTTTTTCAAACATCCAGTAAAGATTAATATCTCTCTCTCTCTCTCTCTCTCTCTCTCTCTCTCTCTCTCTCTCTCTCTCTCTCTCTCTCTCTCTCTCTCTCTCTCTCTCGCTCTCTCTCTCTCTCTCTCTCTCTCTCTCTCTCTCTCTCTCTCTCTCTCTCTCTCTCTCTCTCTCTCGTACTGCAGTAAGATACTACAAGTAATTTCAGTATTTTCGTGTAGATAACAAAGTACAAGGATAGTTATGTCCATCTGAGGTCATGAGCAACCCTTATTTGTTTAGTCAGTTGATGCAATATTTCTTTATCTTTAATGAACCAAATCTGTTGTACTGAATATATTGATACTCAATTTATTTTTACTACAGTCTTCATAGTAATGTGATAATTTTCAGAAAGTTATTATATATTTATTCACTATAACACTGACCAGCTCATCAAATGATGTTGAAGAATTGTATGTGGGTCTTACGAAAGAAAGGCCAGTATAATGTAAACATATAGTTAAAAACGATTCTTGATAGAAAATTAATATTCAGTCTTTACTATGGAATAATATACACATGATTGAAACATTTTTTTTTCTAATAAAATATTTGAAAAAATTAAACTATATGATCTAGAAATCAAAGAGATTAATGTTCTATAAC
>NC_090731.1:50107879-50142879 GCF_036898095.1 Palaemon carinicauda
GCTCAGTGCGGAAAGGAAAAAAGGAAAATAAAATATTCTAAGAAGAGTAAAAACAATAAATATCTCCTATATAAACTATAAAAACTTTAACAAAACAAGAGGAAGAGAAATAAGATAGGAGAGTGTGCTCGAGTGTACCCTCAAGCAACAGAACTCTAACCCAAGACAGTGAAAGGCCATGGTACAGAGGCTATGGCACTACCCAAGACTAGAGAACAGTGGTTTGATTTTGGAGTGTCCTTCTCCTAGAAGAGCTGCTTACCATAGCTAAAGAGTCTCTTCTACCCTTACCAAGAGGAAAGTGGCACTGAACAATTACAGTGCAGTAACCCCTTGGGTGATGAAGAATTGTTTGGTAATCTGTGTATATATATATATATATATATATATATATATATATATATATATATATATATATATATATATATATATGTATATATATATATGTATATATATATATGTATATATATATGTATATATATATGTATATGTATATGTATATATATGTATATGTATATATATGTATATGTATATATATATGTATATGTATATATATATGTATATGTATATATATATATATATGTATATATATATATATATATATATATATATATATATGTATATATATGTATATATATATATATATATATATATATATATATATATATATATATATGTATATATATATATATATATATATATATATGTATGTATATATATATATATATGTATGTATATATATATATATATGTATGTATATATATATATATATATATATATATATATATATATATATAATATATATATATATATATATATATATACATATAAATATACACACTGTATAGGTCATCATAGACTGGCACCATAAAACCGCACCAACGCCGAAACACTTCGCAGGATATCACAATGTTACCGCATTAACACCCCTTAAGTAGCTTGTCACATGGGCACGTGCCCCTCCACCCAATTACGATCCTTTCTAGCTCACACAACTTCGGTGTCCTGGCGGTTTCTTGCGAACCCATGCCTAACTGCCCGTTTTACAAACGTGCGTAAGATTAAATTTACCTAATGTCAGTTTTACCTAATTTCAATAATGATAATGCCCTCACTTTAGCATATTTCAACAATATTATACAGCTGGTCTTTAGCAAATGACACGGTTGCAAATTGCATTTATTTCAGTCATAACTGGAGCATAACGCACGGCATTACTAGGCTTCCAATTATGTTATTGTCTGGAAATACAATTAATTATTTTTTTTTCTAATGATCATAATTTTTACGGACATATTCTTGCTTGTTGATCTTTAAAGAAATTTTGTCATTTGATTTTCCCTAATATAGCAAGTTTTCATGTCGGAGTATACTCTTCTCTCTCTCTCTCTCTCTCTCTCTCTCTCTCTCTCTCTCCTCTCTCTCTCTCTCTCTCTCTCTCTCTCTCTCTCTCTCTCTCTCGATAACATGAAAGATTTTTAATTGAGTGTAAGGTATATAAAAGAATGTATGCGGACTTTATTGATAACAATAAAGAAAATTCATTCAAATATGCTCAGGAAAACAGTCTTAAGTTCAATTCACCCTTTAAAAGACTGGTGATATATGTGCACAGGACACCCACGAGCTGAGCACCTGTGAGGGTGTCAGCTATTTTTTCCGATGTCTGGAAATGAAGTACAACAATGTAGCCTTTATGCGCGACACGCTTTGCCCTCTCTCAACGTTTGATACTGAAAAGCCGTATTTTTTATCTGCATATGAATGATGGTGATAACATCACAGTTAATGAAAAGGAATGTAATACTCGTATTAATTATGAATTCATCAGTTAACTTTCCTTACTACTATTTGGTTTTTAAAAGTTGATTTTTAATCAAAATAAAATTTCCTTTGGATAAGGGCGAAAAGTTCTTTTTTATCATATGAAAATGTTGGATATACAAGTTTTCGTGAATAGTTCCACATATAATTAGGTTATGTGAAACTTTATTTCCTAATTCTTTTCGGAAAAAGAAGCTTTTTATCCCAGAAAATCCTTTTGTTTTTATTTCTAAGTTTTGCTCCCCCCCCAAAAAAAAAAAAATTAAAAGGCTGAAGTAAGGTTGTCTTCTGATAGGTTAACCATTATGACTAAAGAAAAAAAGAAACTACGTTGTTATTTTCAACCTTTTTGTTATGATATACCGCCCGATAATCCAAATAGTAATCATCATAACCTTTTCATGGCAATAAAAAACCAGTCAATAATTATGATTAAAAGCGATAGTAATAGTGGAAATTAAAAGATATCCTGGTGTGCTCAGAAAATGAAGAACGGAAAGTTAAGCTACATCAATTCACCGAAAGGAAAATTCATTGGTGGGGCAAGGGGGTGGGGTGGGGAAGGGAAATTAACGATAGGGAAGGTTCACATGGAAGAAGATTCCCGCTTTAGGTATTAGATCTGGTACAGTAGAAAGTAGTTCAACTGCCTTTGCTCCATATGTTGGTTATTGTTCATATTATCTCAAGTAGATAAAGAATTAATTGTATGCATACATAACCTAAATATATGCAGTACAGCATGAATATATACATAAGTAAGTTATTGTTCTTGGGTTTATGAAATGTTATATATACAAATTATTAAACAAAACCTTATATCGCTAGTTAAGTATTTATAGTATATATATCAGAGCTGAAGAATAGGATCAGATTGGAATCAGCAATCTGAATTAAGCAATAATCTTTTAAATAGCTGAATAGAAAAAAATATATATATCTAGCAGTTGTAATGAATCTTAATTGAGATTTGCATTCGAATCACAAAGGAATCAAGTTTCAAAATTGAAATTTAAATCGATTAGAAAAATTTTAAAATTTCCTTAAGTGATTAGCAGTTATTATGGTTCTATACAGGTACAGTCTGATTATACATTTACCAATGGATTCATTGGTTATCTTTTAGCTTACCAGTAAACGCAAAGGACAAAAAATTAAAGTTCTTTCCAGGATGTTCTGTTGTGTTAATTATTTCAAAGATATTAAGTATTCCTAGGCTTCCTAACATATATGACTATTGGTCGTCATCATTATATAAACAAATGTATTTAGATAGTTGGAAATTCTTTGCAGACAATGTTCTAGATGGCATAGGCCTATTGCAATAATAAATCATAGTATGAAATGCATATTATTACACATAATATATGTTTTACATACGGATCGTATCAAGTATCTAATTAAGATCTCTGCGGATGGGAGCTCATGATTATTTTTCAATTGGGTAAAAATAGTGAAGATTCTTCATATGGGTAGGGTTAGGGAGGAGATTCTACAAGAATTGACAGTGACCATAGGAATAGAGCATAATTCTATTACTTGACCCTTGGTTTCCTAATTACTCTTTTGAGATTAGGTTGGATTATTTTGCCCATAATTTATTCAGTGGAGTTTCTGGAATTTTTTTCTATGAATTTCTTTTTTTTTTTAATCTTTTTTTTATCGAAGTATGTCATTTAGAAAAGTTTGTTATTTTTCTTTATTGTATTTTATTTTCTATTATAAAAGTTCGTCAGTGTCTAAGGAACATTTAAGTTTATTTTGTCTCCATATATTGTATGTATTCAGCCCCCTACATCATAGCTTTTAAAAGTATTTCCACGAAAAAACCCACTGTAAAAAAATATATTATGATTTAAAGAACAAAAGCTCTACTTATAATGTAATAGAGGATATGATATTTATAATATGCAGCAAACACTAAAAGTTTTACTGAAATTACTTTTCGGGAGATTCTTGGTATGGGAACATTTGGCGGAGAAAGAAGAAATTATATAGTAGGGAACCCTTTGTAGAGATTTTTCAGATGAACCCATATCATACACCTTATATTGTACACACACACACACACACACACACACACACACACACACACACACACACACACACACACACACACACACACACTCACAAACACATACCATAAAATCACGCACAAATATACATAATATATTATAACCTAGTGTAGTACCTGTTGTTAAGAAACACTTATCATATCCAACATCATTGACCAAAACAACGATAATATTTACCTAACTTAAATGTAAAGATGGGCTCGGAATAAAGTAAGGTAAAAAATAAAACAAAGAAATTTTAAAAAGTCGAGCACAAAATCAATTGATATGGCAAAACAATCTGAGTATTTACTCCAATCTATATGTTTCGGAATCAGATTACAATCCCACTAGAAAAAAAGTCTCGATGTCCTAGTCCTGATATATCATTATCATTATTATTATTATTATTATTAGTAGTAGTAGTAGTAGTATTTAGGTAGTAGAACCTCTTTCAGGCAAGTTTTGCTGAAAATAATGGCTGCCTCAGTTGTATTGATCCTATACTCCGTCTTCTTGATAGCTCTTATTATCGCCTTTTTAGGATTACTGCATACAGATAGTAACTAAGGATAGGTAATCCTTCATGGTGGGTAGTCAAATTCAGAAATAATAGCCTGCATACCCGCCCCGCGAGCACTTCCACCAATCAGAGCCCAGATCCCAGAGGGCAAGATAGAGACTCATCACCAATGAGTGAGTGGGAAGGTAGTCTGACTGTTCTACAGCCGTTCTCGGCGAGTGGCTTAGCCAATGAGGATCAGCCACTCTATTCACTCCTATCACGACGCTGCCTCTGTATCTAAGCCAGATTTGTCGCATATAAGGACATAGCTCTCATCAGCTCTCTCGCCTCTCCCACAGAGAGAGGACCTCCTGACTGCTGCTGCTGCTGTCAAGCTGTCTCGCCTCGCTGACTGCCTACCACCTGCTGCTTTTGTCTGGAGAAAGCTGCTTGCCGACTGCTGCTGTTTTCTGCCCTCTCTGTTTGAAGAGATCGCCACTGCCGCTCCTGTCGACAGTTTTCATGCCTGTTGGGGCTGCCCTGTGCTATCCATACTGTGTAGGCTGCTCTAGGGCACCTTTCAGCGCTACTGACAAGGGTCTTGCCCTCATAATACTGGCTGATCTTCAGCCTTTTTCTATAAGGAATAAATCAAAGACTTGTTAGGCTTTATGCTCTATTACTATCCTAACTTTTCTCAAAATCAATAGACCTCCTGTGGAACATCTGGTAGCCCTTTTGGTCTTTAAAACTCCAGTTGAAACAGGAATCAAGGGTCAAAAACTTCCCACTCTCGCCGTCTGGGGTAAATGGTATCGGGCCACTAGTCCTAGCGCCTATAAGCCTAGGATAGGAGATAGGGGATAGGAATTTGTTAGACGGGCATAAAAAAGCCCGGTTTAAAAAAATCTCACATATTGTTTCAATAAAGAAATAGGTTATACAGTGTTTTATTCACATCCCTAAACATCCTTGCCTGCAGGAGTGGACTGCCGGGCCGACTTAGTGCTTTGTAAGCAGTAAGGAGGCTCCCCAGCTGGGACTTGTGTAGCTACTAATAGGATAGATAGGGCCGCCAGCTTATTAATCATTTTCTTACAGATTCCTTTATTCATTTTTTCTGGTTCTACCTATAACTCTTTTTCTGGGGACTTAGGGCTTAAAGGGTTGGACAACCCAACCAGGCACGCTGTCTGTCTTCACCCACCCCCCTTCAAGGACTTGTCTTGGGAGAAGGTACATAAGCTAACCTTTATAGAGTTCAGTCCCCTCCTTTTCAACATCCTCATGGAAAACATAGCCTCTCTCCAACTCCTTGAAGGAGTAGAGATATTTATCTATGTGGATGGCGTATGCGTAATAGCTCGAGGAACAGTCAGAATGGTAAGAATGCAGAAAGCACTGAATGACATCAGTCAAAAGTCCGATGAGCTGGGACTGAAAAATTAACATAGGTAAAAGCAAGGCAATGACAATTAAAGCCTCAAACCCCCTGCATCCACTCACAATAGGAATGGAACCCCTAGAGTGGGTTGACAGTTACACAAACCAGGCAGTTGTAATGGACAAACAACTCACCTTGAAGGAGGAAATCAAGTATCTCAAGGAATAAGAAAATGCCAGACTGGCAACCATGAGATACATGACTAAGCTAAATGACGGAGAAATTGAGCATATTAAAAAAAAAGTACCACCTAGCCTGTTCTAGAACGCTAGTAGACTATGCCGCTCCAACCCTAACCAACCTGAAAGACACACAAAAAGCCTCAGTAGAAGTAATTCAAAACAATGCCATTAGGCTCATGTTACAAGCCCCTATATGGCCAAGACTGTGCAACATAAGGATGGAAACTGGTCTGTCATCCCTTGCAGACAGGATTGCACACAGAAATACATCCACAATTGCAAAGATGTTCCTCTAAGATAGAGACTCAATAACAAAAGAAAAAAAAAGAGAATACGAGAGGAACTATCAAAGCACCTCGAAGTTCAAACCCCAAGCTCCTATGGCAAAGACAATAGTAACAATATAAAGAGCCTTGGCCTAGCTGAAGATATTATGCAACTAAGCCCAGACTCAGGACATTGCGAACAACACAACCCACCGTGGAAGAAAGAAGTAACAACCTTCAGGTACACTAAGCTCCCTAGAGCAAAGGAAGCCTGCATAATGGAGGAACTTAGGAATGAAGTCCAGGCAGCAATCCGGATTGCAGAAACAGCAGGGGTGCAGACCTACTACACTGACAGTACTGTAAACCCTGGAACCCAAACAGTGGGAGCTGCAATATTTCCCAGTAACCTCACTGCCGGCTGGAGGACATACAATAATGCATCCACTATGCAGACAGCTTATTGTAATAAAACAAGCACTACGTTACTCCATTGAAAATGAGGAAGGGCCAATAGTCATACATACTGACTCAAGATCCTCAATGCAAGCCTTGCAACGGGAAAAGAATAAAGAAAGCAAGGCCCTGCTGGCTGATATCAAAGCACTATTGTATCAGCACAATGAAAGAGAGAGACATATAACTCTAAACAAGATTCCCAGTCTCATTGGGACACCAGGGAACGAGAAGGCTGATAAACTAGCCAAAAGCACCAGGCACAAAGGGAGTGTACAGGTACACATTCAGCCTGCATTACAACAGATTATGATTAAAATAAAGCCACAGCTCAAGGAAAATTTAATCATGGACCTACACAAGTGGATAGGGAATGGCTCTCCCTCTGCCATATGGTACAAATGGGCCCCGGAGGTAGAGCCTCCCCCCCCCATCCCCCCACCCCCGCCCCTTCATAGACAGATACACCCCAAAATGGAAGGCTGTATGTATACACGGGCTTAGCTTGGGGTAAAAGCCAAACTGGGAGATCTTGAATAATAATCAAAGACCCTGCGAACATTGTGATGTCATACCACAACAGGGCCTCCTGTACTACCTACTAGAATGTAGGGAAACAGCAAAGCTGAGGGGTGACCTACAAATGGACAATAACTCGCCACAACCTGGCAGACTGCAGCCACAGTGGGAACATCAATTGTCAAAAACATAGAGGCACACAGACAATTGTTACAAGACTACCTCCACCAAGGTAACAACCTCTGAAACTCTCATCCAACCATCTCATCCCCTTACCATAAGGCCCTATTTACATCATCCTCTGTATATTTCCGTACTTACTCTACTAGTAAAAACTTTCTGCAGGGACCCAAGGGAGTAAAGGATTGGAAAACCCCACATGCAACTTTTTTTTTACTATTCAATGGCCTTACAGCCCCTTTTCTAACTACCACTATCCCTTGACATAATGGCCATAATCTACTACTACTATCATCCTTACCCTGTTAACATCTGTCTCTACAACTAAAACCTTTCAAATTTCATCTTAATTAATCAACCATCCTTTCTAAATTGCAGGTTTCCTACGGGACTACCAAAGGAAAGGCCCGTGCCAACAAGAAGTGTTGGCTTAAATACAAACCGACCGACCAACCAATTGTTTCCAACACTCAAGCTTGAGGAAGGACACACGAAAAATATAGCTTGTTCACTGTATTCTTTTATCTGAATTGTAAATTTTACCAAATTTGTAAATTTCACATCAAAACCTTGATTTTCCAATTAATCCTGAATTGGACTACCCACCATGAAGGATGACCTTTTCTCAGTTATTGACTGTATGTAGTAATCCAGAAAAGATAATAAGAGCCATAGAAAACACAGAGTATAAGATCTATGCAACAGACGCAGACATTATATTTTTATCCTTATTGTTATAAGATGATTATATCCTTATTGTTATATGATAGTGATATTGTGATACTTATAGTTATTATCAACAGTTGCTATAACAACAATGGCAGATATATTGGAAAACAAATGATAAGAAAAACCGAATAAAAAAATATAGTTATTATCAACAGTTGCTACAACAACAATGGCAGATATATTGGAAAACAAATAATAAGAAAAACCGAATAAAAAAATTGATAGACACATTTATAGTTTGATCTTGCAAAGTTGGTCAAACTTTATCTATCTTCCTACCCTTTAGTATTTACTGTTTTTTTGCCCAATGGTAATTTTGCCCTTATTAATTTTGTATTTGCTTGTACTTTCACTTAAATCTCGTGTCCCATTAGACATAAACCATTTCATGAGTGCCCTCAAGGACATTTCCAACAATACTGGTTTTCCATTTAGAATCGTTATTAAAAAGTGAGAGGAATGGCAAACTGGCATGCGAATGCAGTGAGGATTTGCAGGTGTACCTTTGCAAAGAGTAAACATACATTTGAAACTTTGTATGAAAATGAAGATTTTCCTACTGATTCTCAAGATTCTATTAATTACATCGGAGATACTTGGATAGAGAAGGTGTAATTGACGCTTACATAAATTCGATAATGAAATGGGGAATATCTATACCCCTGTATCAGATAACAATAAAAAAACTAATGCAAAGATAAAGGGATAGAATAGGGGGTTTGAAGATCAAAATGCATCATTTCACAATAATTTTTATAATTTTATTCGAATTTATAAAGAGGGAGCAAAAGTTAAGAGATGTCAGAATTGAGCAGTGTATATGGAAATGCACCGTTAAGAGAAGAACAACTTATTACTTTTAAAAAGATAATCCAAAGACTTGTTCCATATTGCAGCGAAGATGAGTGCATCATAGACGTCTTGGGAGGAATAGCAAATAACTTGAGTTTTTAAGCGTTTAGTATCTTAAGTACACAAAATCAAACAACACTTATTATTATTATTATTATTATTATTATTATTATTATTATTATTATTATTATTATTATTATTATTATTATTATTATTATTATTAATATTAGTAGTAGTATTAATATAATTATTATTATTAATATATATATATATATATATATATATATATATATATATATATATATATATATATATATATATATATAAAAATAAATGTAAGAAATTACATCTGTAATATTGTGGCTTATAACTGAAATTATGTGGTTTTTAATGGTAATGTTCAGTAGTAAAATGATTATAGTTATGATAATAATTGAATAATCCGAAAAAACATGTCCTCTTTACAGTGAAGATTTATTACAAAGAATACTGTTGTCAAGATAACAAACGACATACTGAATAATATCATTTTACAGAACTCTTCATACTTGTTGGCTAATACTGATGTATTTTTAAGACTTAGATGCACATCATATAAATTTCGTCATTGCGTTCTCAAAGACATACTCGAAATTGAAAGTCAAAGATCAGGTAAAAAAAAAAAATAGCATAAATTAAAATACAAAAAGACTCTTAGTCACCTCTCTTACTTGACTTAAGAGGGATAAATAGTAAAAAAAAAAAAAAAAAAAAAAAAAAAAAAAAAAAAAAACCTTTCGAGTTTTTGAACACAACCAAACAATGGAAGTTAGAGGGCACTTTACCTTTATATCCTATTATATTTAGCGGCTGCATCTTTAGAAAGAAAAATGATTGACATGAAAATGGCCTTACATATATATACATATATATACATATATAAATTATATGGATATATACACACATATAACATATATATATATATATATATATATATATATATATATATATATATATATATATATATATATATATATATATATAAATATATATAAATATATATAAATATATATAAATATATATAAATATATATAAATATATATATATATATATATATGTTTTATTATTATTATTATTATTATTACTATCCAAGCTACAACCCTAGTTGGAAAAGCAAGATGCTATAAGCCCAGGGGCTCCAACAGGGAAAAATAGCCCAGTGAGGAAAGGAAAAAAGGAAATAAATAAATGAAGAGAACAAATTAACAATAAATCATTTTAAAATAAGTAACAACGTCAAAACAGACATGTCATATATAAACTATTAACAACATTAAAAACAAATATATCACAAATAAACTATAAAAAGACTCATGTATGCCTGGTCAACAAAAAAGCATTTTCTCCAACTTTGAACTTTTGAAGTTCTACTGATTCAACCACCCGATTAGGAAGATCATTCCACAACTTGGTAACAGCTGGAATAAAACTTCTAGAGTACTGCGTAGTATTAAGCCTCATGATGGAGAAAGCCTGGCTATTAGAATTAACTGCCTGCCTAGTATTACGAACAGGATAGAATTGTCCAGGGAGATTTGAATGTAAAGTATGGTCAGAGTTATGAAAAATCTTATGCAACATGCATAATGAACTAATTGAACGACGATGCAAGAGATTAATATCAAGATCAGGAATAAGAAATTTAATAGACCGTAAGTTTCTGTCCAACAAATTAAGATGAGAATCAGCAGCTGAAGACCAGACAGGAGAACAATACTCAAAACAAGGTAGAATGAAAGAATTAAAACACTTCTTCAGAATAGATTGATCACCAAAAATCTTGAAAGACTTTCTCAATAAGCCTATTTTTTTGTGCAATTGAAGAAGACACAGACCTTATATGTTTCTCAAAAGTAAATTTACTGTCGAGAATCACACCTAAAATTTTGAAAGAGTCATACATATTTAAAGAAACATTATCAATACTGAGATCCGGATGTTGAGGAGCCACCGTCCTTGACCTACTTACAATCATACTTTGAGTTTTGTTAGGATTCAACTTCATACCCCATAATTTGCACCATGCACTAATTCTAGCTAAATTTCTATTAAGGGATTCACCAACCCTAGATCTACATTCAGGGGATGGAATTGATGCAAAAGGAGTAGCATCATCTGCATATGCAACAAGCTTGTTTTCTAGGCCAAACCACATGTCATGTGTATATAGTATGAAAAGTAATGGGCCAAGAACACTACCCTGTGGAACACCGGATATCACACTCCTATAATCACTATGGTGCCCATCAACAACAACTCTGAGATCTATTACTTAAAAAATCAATAATAATGCTAAAAAACGACCCACCCACTCCCAACTGTTTCAGTTTGAAAACATGGGCTTCATGATTAACACGGTCAAAGGCATCACTAAAATCAAGGCCAATCATACGAACTTCCCGACCACAATCAAGGGATTTCTGTACAGCATTGGAGATTGTAAGAAGGGCATCACATGCTCCAAGGCCTTTACGAAAACCAAATTGCAAACAAGGGAGTAGATGATTACCTTCAGCAAACCTATTAAGACGTTTTGCCAGAAGACGTTAAAATTTTTTTAGATAATATAGGAGTTATGGAAATTGGGCGGTAATCAGAGGGACTTGAGCTACCACAAACACATTTACATAGAGGAGTAACATTACCAATTCTCCAACTAGTGCTAAAAGCTCCTCTTCTTGCTAACTTGCGCAAAATAACAGATAACTTTGGAGCTAAGAAATCTGCTGTCTTTATAAAAAACAAAGGAAAAAAAACCATTTGGGTGTACACCTCCAAAAGCATCAAGGTCCACCAACAGAGCTTTAATCTCATAAGATCGAAAAGCCAAACTAGTTAGTTTAGCCTCAGGAAAACAGGAATGAGGAAGTACAAGTTTTTCATTACTCTGTTTACTGTCAAAAACATCAATCAAAAGGGTTGCCTTTTCCTTCGGACAGTGAGTGACTGAGCCATCTGGTTTAAGTAAAGGAGGAACTGTTGCATCTACACCAAAGAGTGCAGATTTAAGGGTAGACCACCATTTATGTTCCTGAGTTGTACTAGAAAGTGTTTCTTTTAAGGTTAAATTGTACTCCTTTTCCGTTGAGGCATAAACTCTCTAAGCAAAAGCTAGAAGCTGAGTATAGTTGTTCCAGGTCAAATCTGATCTATTACCCTTCCAAAGATGATAGGCCTCCTGTTTCTCCAAATAAGCACGTGTATAATCATCATTGAACCACGGTTTGTCCTTCACTCGGTACCTTAGCACACGAGAAGGGATACGCCTACCAATTATGTTGACAAGATTCTCATTCAAAGGGACAACAGGATCTACACTATTATATGATTGTGACCAATTCAAGCACAAAAGATCATGTAATTTATTGATTTTTAATTTTCTTAATTCAGACTTGTACTTAGTTTTAACTGATTTATTATATTCAGTTCAACAGCTGTATTATTTTTACGTTCAGTGGTTTTGCTCAGTGATTCTTGCTCTCGTGAAATGCCTAAATATCGTGTTAACGATTGTTTTATTTTGTTCTCGAGTTAGAAATGAACCGTAGTGTGGTGAGTGGAGGCCGGGCTTAGAGAGTTTGGGCCTGTATAAGGTTCTAGATGTACGCTCTTTTCTTAGCAGCCTTCTGGAGATTTGGCTTACGCCTTTTTGGAGGAATACTCCGACGGACATCCCTTGGAATTGGTTTTCCGTAGATGTGCTGAGCCATCTACAGCGTATGTGTATTTTGGAGTTTCATCACGGCTGTGATATCGCAGGTTATCGCCACGTGCGACACCTGTACTCCTGATTCCCACTGGAGGATTTGGCGGAAGACGTGGTCAACACTGTCCTGCTATGTAGGAGGCATTACGCCAACCACTGTTTGTCGGTCTTGAGCTGCATTTCCAGGAGAGCTAATGGGTAGTGAGGAGGCCCCTAAAAAGGCAATTGCCAGATAAGACTTGATTATCCTGTGTTGTTCCTAGGAATTGATCTCGATCACTGGGTCTACCATGACAATTTGTACACTCCCCCGTATATCTGCTGGGAGATTGAAAAGACTCCGTGAACTCCTGTGCACTTCATTGTACGGGAGGATTTGTATTACGGCCAAAGGGGTCGTAACAATTTGGCGCCCTCGACAGGATTGTACGTGGGTGTGCACAGAGTTTGGGTTCGTGGAGTAACTCTAGGGTAGATTACAATATTTGATATTGTTTTGTTGCTTGCCTTAATTTCCCCTTGTAGGTAATTCATTATGGAAGACTTTGTTTTAACTCCAGCCGAATTTTTGGGGTCGGCTGACTGTATCAAATATCTAGCTATCTTAAGTAAGGAGCTTTTACGGAGCTGTGATTGTTATTTGAATATTTCCTTCAGACCCACGGACACCTAGGCTCAGTTGTTATTGTGTGTTGAGGTGATGATTGGTCGTGGTATAGCCGAGGGTAAGGATTTGGCTAGAGATATGATTGGTGGAAGTTCTGATGATGAAAATTATCTTGATGAGGTCAGTGTTAATCCAGGGCTGTCACTATTTGAGGACCAACTTAGTACTGGTGTTATTTATAACGGTCCAGGTAATTTAACTGTAAAAACTAAAGTCTCTAATAACCCCTTTGTAGAGGTAGAGCCAGACCCTGAACAGTCTGTGGGGAATCCTGAAAATGAAAACCTTAGTATAATTTGTAAAAGAATAGAATTATTAAAGGTATAATTCAAAGAGAATGAGAGGGCGAAGCGCCATGAGTTTGAAATGGCTAGAATTAACTTAGGCTTGGCTACGTTACGAGTTAACCCTGATTTTAAAATTACTCCCACCATTCCTTCTTCATATAGGTTTAACATGAGTTTGGCATTAAAGTTAGTGCCAGTGTTTGATGAAGGTAATGTTCCGGAGTTCTTTAAGGCTATTGAGCTGGTGGCCACTACATTGTCTTGGACCACTGAGATGTGGACTGTATTAACCCTGGATAGGTACGGTGGGTTGTTCGCGACCCCGAGCGTCCAAAAAAAACAGGTTCTTCTCACGTGACTCACCCCCGTGACTGAATTTGTGGGTGATCGACCTGCAGGAGGTGTCTCCCCTACACGCTCTAGTAGTGTCCAGATGTGCATTGCTGTAGCTGTACTCCTTCCCCGATTTCTGAGACGCGTCGGGGTCGAGCGCGACCGAGTTTACCCTTCTAAGGTAGTTTGCCTAATTATCAAAGTTATTACGTATTATGAAATTGTCGTACAATGGTGCAACTTGTATAGGTTATCAGTTGTGGAAAGTCTTGGTGGATTGTTTGGCTACCATGTGCATGATTTTTTTTTTAGTTAAAATATCGTTCATCACCACGAGGACCATTTTACCGCGAGTGCCCCTTTTTCATTTTTTTTCATTTTTTGCCAAGTCATTTTTCCGTAAGATATTGCCAAATAGTGTCGTAAAACTTTTGCTTGTTTAGTGTTAGAAAGTATGTCTAGATGATCTGGCTACCCATGTGTGACTTTGTTTTTGTCAGATACGACGTAGTTATTGGTATATTGGGTATTTAACTGCGGTTACCAATTTCTGTTTTTTTTCAATATTTGTAAAAATTACTACGTAGTAAGGAATTGCCGTGTATTATTCATTTTTTTTTCATGTTTATGTGTTAGAAAGTGTGCCTTGATGGTTGGGCTAACACGTGCATGTCTTTTTTTTTATCTGAGATGCCGTATATTAGAATGTCGAGCATTTGACCGCGAGTGCCCCTTTTTCATTTTTTTTCATTTTTTTGCCAAGTCTTTTTTCCGTATGATATTGCCAAATAGTGTCGTAAAACTTTTGCTTTTTTAGTGTTGGAAAGTGTGTCTAGATGATCTGGCTACCCATGCGTGATTTTGTTTTTGTCAGATACGACGTAGTTATTGGTATATTGGGTATTTAACTGCGGTTGCCAATTTCTGTTTTTTTTCAATATTTGTAAAAATTTACTACGTAGTAAAGAATTGCCGTATATTATTGATTTTTTTTTCATGTTTATGTGTTAGAAAGTGTGCCTTGATGGTTGGGCTAACACGTGCATGTCTTTTTTTTTATCTGAGATGCAGTATATTAGAATGTTGGGCATTTTTCTGCGAGTGCCCCTTTTTATTTGTTTTGCCTTTTTTTGCTTAGTCATGTTACCGTAAGGAATTGGCAAGTAGTGTCGCAAAACTTATATTTTTATAGTGTTGGAAAGTGTTTCTAGATGATCTGGCTACCCATGCCTATTTTTTTTTTTAGCCAGATATGGCATATATATATATATATATATATATATATATATATATATATATATATATATATATATATATATATATATATATATATATATATATATATATATATATATATATATATATATATATATATATATATATATATATATATATATATATATATATATATATATATATATATGTTCGATTTTCCTGTGATTGCCATTTTTTCGTTTTTTCCCATTTCTTTCAAAATTACTACGTACTAAGGAACTATCACAGAGTAATGATTCATTTATATGTTTATTTGTCGGAAAATGTGCCTTGATGGTTTGCCTAGCACGTGGCTGAAATTTTTTTTTCTGAAATGCCCTATATTAGAATGGCCATTTTTCCACGAGTGCCCCTTTTTATTTGTTTTGCATTTTTTTGCTTAGTCATGTTACCGTAAGGAATTGGCAAGTAGTGTCGCAAAACTTATAATTTTATAGTGTTGGAAAGTGTTTCTAGATGATCTGGTTACCCATGCCTATCTTTTTTTTTTTTTAGCCAGATATGGCGTATATATAGGTATGTGTTCGATTTTCCTGTGATTGCCATTTTTTCGTTTTTTCCCATTTCTTTCAAAATTACTACGTACTAAGGAACTATCACAGAGTAATGATTCATTTATATGTTTATTTGTCGGAAAATGTGCCTTGATGGTTTGCCTAGCACGTGGCTGAATTTTTTTTCTTCTGAAATGCCGTATATTAGAATGTTAGCCATTTTTCCCCGAGTGCCCCTTTTTATTTGTTTTGCATTTTTTTGCTTAGTCATGTTACCGTAAGGAATTGGCAAGTAGTGTCGCAAAACTTATATTTTTATAGTGTTGGAAAATGTTTCTAGATGATCAGGCTACCCATGCCTATCTTTTTTTTAGCCAGATATGGCGTATATATAGGTAGTGTTCGATTTTCCGGTGATTGCCCTTTTTTCGTTTTTTCCCAATCCTTTCAAAATTACTACGTACTAAGGAACTATCACAGAGTAATGATTCCTCTAGATGTTTATTTGTCGGAAAATTTTGTTTACTTCTTTTTTGATTGAATATCATCAAATTTTTTTAGCTAAAATATTATATTGTTTTACATTTTTTTTTTTCGATTTTATTTCCCTTCAAAATTTTTTTTTGAGTCAGAATTTTAATTTTATAGTCGTAAAATAATCGACAATTATCCAGCAACCCACCATACAATTTTTATGCCTATCCAATAATAATTAGATTAGTAAATAACACCTTGAAATTGACATACACTTCCTACATTTCAAGTGGCAGATTAGGGAGTCTGAGTCAGTGTGGTTGGCGGCCATTTTGTGGACATATCCGAAGCGTAAGCTGCCCTATCTATATATATTCTTGTTCCCTATAGAATTTGTGATATTTTGGTATACTTTTACCTGCATAAATATCATATTATATATTAAATATATGTATTTTTTTACGAAATTTCTAAGTACTCAAAAAATTACCTTTAGATATGGCCCCTGATATAAATGTAATTTAAAAAATAATGAAGATTTTTTTACATATTTCTATTTTAGGATAACATATGTTTATTCCCTAAAAAATTAGCCACTTCCTATTTCATTTGGGTACCCAAAAAAATTCATGAAATTTGGACAAATTTTTTTGGCCAAAAAAAGTTACCCTTTTTTTCTCATTTCAGATCTTCACCTCCATGGGTCTGACTTCATCCAAAATACATCAAGATGTGTCCTAAACATTCAAGAATCAATTCCTAAAAGGATTTGTGTATATATGTATAAACTTTTTTTTATGAATTTTTATGTCAGGTCTTTTTTTTCTACTTAATTTTTTAAAATATTTATAATAAATAGTTTTTCTGCAGATGAGTAGTATTTATCTTTACAGTTGTTTTAAGCATTCATTGAAGTTTTTTTTGGCAAAAGAAAAAAGGAGGTTACTGCAAAAACTGATTTTTCAAGAATTTTTTTTGGCGTCGGGGTCGTTCGCGTCCGAGTATAGCCTTAAAGGGGTGTCCGAGGAGCATACCTATCCAGGGTTAATTCAATGCAGGTTAGTAGGTAAGGCCATTCGCCAACATGATGCTTTGGAAGAGAGTGTAGCCAGAGATTAAAGTAAAGTTAAGGCGTTGAATCTCAAGATATATGACTTGGTCCCTGAGGCTTATCGCCTGAAATTTAGGAATTCTATGAAGCTCGATACTATGTTCTATGTTGAGTATGCCCATCTTAAGAAGGAGCAGTTTGACGACTGGGTAAAAAGTCGCCAGGGGGTCTCCTTCTCCTTCTTGAGGGAGCTGATGCTACATGAGGAGTTTAAGAAAACTTGTAGAAAAGAACTTAGGATTCACATGGAGGGGGTTAAAGCTTATAGCTTAAGTAAAGCTGCTCAGATAGCTGATAAGTTTGTGTTAATACACCGTGTAGGTAGCAGCCTTTAAATCCTAGTCTGCCAGGACCAATAATAATTGGAGATCTGTAACCCCTTTAAAACAAAGGTTGATGCTAGCCAGGGAAATAACACAAGTAGAAGGAATACTCAGGAGTTTTCCCAGAGTAACCAAGGTACTAATATAGTTGGTAGAGCTAGAGGAACTTATTTTTGGTGTCACAAGCAGGGGCACTCGTAAGTTTGGTGTCCTGCACGGAGGAGGTATCTCCAGCAGAACAGAAGGGGACGTAAAAACGTACCCGTATCTTTAATAGCCAATGCCCCTACTACCCCTAATACTGAAGTTAAGTGTTCCCTAGGAACTGAAGGAAGAGTTAGGTTTAGTGGTAGTAGAGGTGAAATAAATCAATCACCTACTAGCTCTTCTTTGTGACTTTTTGAGAAATATATTTGGCCTGGCAGTTTGATTATTAATAGTAAAGTTGTCAGAGTGAACTTCTTAAGCGACACTGGGTCCGCTCGATCATTGGTCTTGTCAAGGGTGTTCAAGGAATGTTGGTGAAAATTCTGGAAATTATATGGTCCTGGGTGGGTTCTCAGATACTGTGGTTTCTGCACCTTTGGTGGAGGTAGAGGTATTCTTCCCATGGTATCACAAGGTGACAGAATTGGCAGTGGTAGATAGGCTCCCCTTCCCTGGTGTTGACGGCATTTTAGGAAATTACATGTTGGATGTCCAACGTTATGAAATATTCCCAATAATGTCCGCAACTGCAAGTCCTGTGGCTATTACCACTCGAGCTTCTACAAAGGCTGCTGCTGCCTTACAGAATGAGGATAATTCAAATTTTGGTAGTTTAGAGGTAGAGGTAGAGAGACCCGGGTTTGTAGGTAGTGGTAGTAGTAGTTCTATAAGTAAAATATTTAATCCTGATTGTGACCGTGTAAGCTTTATTGAAGCTCAGAAGGCTGAATTCAATTATGAGTTAAGAGGTGCAGATGATTCAACAAAACAAAGGTTCTGTGTGATTAGAGGTTTGTTGTATAGAGTTAGTCGTCCTGTGGATCACGGCTTGAACCAAACCTCTCGTGTAGAAGAGATTGTGGTACCTTCAAAATATCAGAATGATGTCCTTAGTTTAGCTCATGAGGATTCCTTTTCTGGTCACTTCAGAGTTTGTAAAACACATAGTAGATTGGCAAAATATTTTAGGTGGCCTGGATTGAAGTCCTCAGTGAAGAAATTTGTAGGAAGTTGCAAAACATGTCAAATAATGGGTAAACCTAATAATCCTATTCCTAAAGCCCCTTTGCATCCAATTCCTGCAATTTCGGATCCTTTTGCCGAGTTGGTTGTTGATGTGTTGTGCCTTTGCCCCGAACAAAATCTGGATTTACTTATCTTCTGACTATAATGGACAGAGCGTCTAGGTTTCCTGAAGCCTTTCCTATGAGGAAAATTTCACGCAAAGTAGTGCTTGAGAAACGAATATAACTTTTTCCAGGTATTGGTTGCCTCGTAAAACTCAAACTGATTGTGGCACAAATTTCACGAGCAAAGTGTTTAAAGGTAAAAGCACATTACCATTGTACCTTACCACCCCGATAGTCAGGGCGTAGTAGAAAGGTTCCACCAAACCCTTAAGTCTATATTAATAAAGTACTGTTATGAGCAAGGCGAGGATTGGGATAAAGGTTTTCCCTTTGCTCTCTTTGCTATACGTAATCACCTCAATTCTTCCACAAGTATAGCTCCATTTGAGTTGATTTTTATACATAAAGTACATGGTCCTCTAGAAATTTTCCATGAGTTACTAGAGATTAGTCATAGTAAGAATTGAATGTGGGTGAGTTCGTTGAGGACATGAGGAGGAGATTATTGGCTGCCTGGAAATTATTCCAGGATAATATGGTGTCGTCTCAGGCCTCAATGAAGGAAAATTATGATAAGAAGAGTAAGGCACGTTCGTTTGAGCGTGGTGAGCTTGTTTTGATTTTGGGTACAGACTCTGACATTCTTCTGGAACTTAGGTATAAGGGGCCCTGGAAGGTACTCCGTAAATTGTCTGATGTCAATTATGAAGTGGAAGCTCCTAGGACCAAACGTAAGTGTCGGATATTCCATATAAATAGATTAAAATCTTACACTTTTGGTAGACTTGACCCTTAGCTCTAGTATATAAGCCAGTGTCTCTAGTGTTAGACCACACTTTAGAACAGTGGTTCCCAACCTTTTTTTCCAGGTGACCCCAATCATGCACCTCAAGCCATGACCGCGACCCCACAAGTTTAGTTTTATAAGTATTATTGTATATCACTAGTTGTTGGCTGTAAAAGTAAAGGATAGTAAATATCCTTCCATAAGAGGGGTACTATAAGATTGGAAAAGACAAAACTAACTTATTTAAATTTTATTATAGCATTATAAATTCTAAGGCATAATATTAATCAAAAACCCCACTTTTGGAATAATATTTAGTCACATTCTACAAAAACCAACTAAAAGTTTCTATAAATGTTTTCTGTTAAATGGTAAACTGAATTCATTGGGAGCCTTGGACCTGGATCATGAGGCTAAGTTTCTCTATTCGTGATTCAGTCTTAGAAAGAGAGTAGGTAGCAAGGAAAGTGAAGGGGCAAGGGACAAGGAGGAGGAGGTGTAGAGAGGAGGGGAGGGGTCAAGGAAAGAGTAAGAAGGAAAAGTGGTGTGATATATTTGCAAATCGCAGTAAATAATACGAAGCAGATACGGAAAAATCATTGAAATACAGCCCTCAAAATCTTGCCAAAACAACATCATAAACCAGCCAAATACTCCAAATCTTTAAACAACTGCCAAAACCACAACCTCAAAAACCAACGACATAAAACCTCCAAATCTCTTAACAACTGCCAAAACAGTAACATAAAAAACCAGCGACATTAAATCCTCAAAATCTCTAAACAGCCGCCATAACAAAAGCCTCAAAAATCAGCGACATAAAATCCTCAAAATCTCTAAACAACTTCTAAAACAACAACCTCAAAAACCAGCGACATAAAATCCTCCATATCTCTAAACAATTACCAAAATAACAACTTCCAAAACCAATGACTTAAAATCCTCCAAATCTCTAAAAATACTGCTGACACAACGACCTCTAAAACTAATGACATAAAATCCTCCAAATCTCCTAATCAACTGCCAAAACAACAACCTCCAAAACCACTGACATGAAATTCTCCAAATCTCTAAACAACTGCCAAAACAACCTAAAAAACCAATTAAAAAATCCTCCAAATCTGTAAACAACTGGCAAAACAACAACCTCCAAAACCAGCGACATAAAATCCTCAAAATCACTATACAACTGCAACCTCCAAAACCAATAACATAAAATCCTCCAAATCTCCAAACAACTGACAAAACAACAACTTCAAAAACCAATGACAAAATCCTCCAAATCTCTAAACAACAGCCAAAACCACAATCTCAAAAACCGGCGACATAAAATCCTCCAAATCTCCAAACAACTGCAAAAACAACAACATAAAAAATGGCTAAATAAAATTCTCCAAATCACTAAATAACTGGCAAAACAACAACCTCTAAAACCAATGACATAAAATCCTTCAAATCTCTAAACAACTGCCAAAACAAGAACCCCCAAAACCAATGACAAAATCCTCCAAATCTCTAAACAACTGCCAAAACAATAACCTGCAAAACCAATGACTTAAAATCCTCCAAATCTCTGAACAACTGCTAGAATAACAACCTTTAAAACCAGTGACATAAAATCCTCCAAATATCTAAACAACTGCCAAAACTACAACCTCATAAACCAGTGACAAAATCCTCCAAATCTCTAAACAACTGTCCAAACTACAACCTCAAAAACCAATGACAAAATCTTCTAAATCCTTAAACAACTGCCAAAACCACAATCTCAAAACCCCGCCACAGAAGTCCTCCAATCTCCAAACAACTGCAAAAACAACAACCTAAAAAAAACCGGCTATATAAAATCCTCCAAATCACTAAACAACTGCCAAAAGAACAACCTCTAAAACCAATGACATAAAATCCTCCAAATCTCTGAACAACTGCCAAAAACAACAACCTCTAATACCAATGACATAAAATCCTTTAAATCTCCAAACAACTGCCAAAACAACAACCTCCAAAACCAATGATAAAATCCTCCAAATCTCTAAACAACTGCCAAAACAACAACCTCCAAAACCCATTACATAAAATCCTCCAAATCTCTGAACAACTGCCAGAACAACAACCTCTAAAACCAATGACATAGAATACTCCAAATCTCTAAACAACTGCCAAAACTACAACCTCAAAAACCAATGACAAAATCCTCCAAATCTCTAAACAACTGCCAAAACAACGATTTTTTTCGACAGAGTGACCAGCGTCGCAAACTTTCCAAGTTCACAAGAACATACAAATAAAATAACACATCTAATAACACAATCATTTTATTAAATGAAATAATAAACGAAACAATATAAATTCACAAGAGGTAAATAAAAAGGAAGGGGAGGAATAAAGATGAGGAGAGAAAGGGAAGTGTCAAGGAAATATCGAAGAGGAGGGGAACGGGGAGCAAGGAGGAGGAGGTGAGGAGGGGAGCAGGGGGGGGGGGGTCGGCAAGGAGGAGGAAGAGAGGAGGGAAGGGGTAAAAAGGAAGCAGGGGGAGAAGGGCCCTGGAAAGACGGGGAAGGGGGGAAATGAGCAAGGAAAGGGTGGCGAAGGGAAAGGGGAAAATGTAGAAGAGGGCATGAAAAGTGCCCTTCTCCTTCTCTTCCTCTTCCCTTGCCCGTCTCTCTTTCTTTAAATATAGTGGAGTGTACCATGTGGTTTTAGAGGCCTCAATTATGAACACTGTGATAGGCTATTATCCACTGACATACTCTGGTGCAATACTTCGTCAGCAAGTGAAGTACTCAGTTTCTATTATTGGCATACCACGTTTTCATGAATAATTAAGAATTTTAAAGAAACAAAGACTGAGTGTAACTTATGCAGCACATTAAAAATCACAATACAGGTATAAATGCATCAACTATATAAGACGAACGAATAGTAGGCAGCTTTTATATTTTCCTTTACTGTGAGTTCTGCCATATTTTGAATTTTTATTTCTATTTTGATATTTTGAGATTTAGGCGACCCCAGGAAAAGCGTTTGGCGACCCCACTTGTGGTCGCGACCCCAGGGTTGGGAAACCTGGCATTAGAAGAACCAGCCAACTTGCTTTGCCAGGTATCTGCAGATGCTGTTACAGGTAATATGCAAATTTGGGAAACTTTAGTAAAGGGTTTAGATTTAGAGCATCTGGAGGGTATCCAGAATGATGACATGATGAAATAAATATCGTATTTTTCAAGCTTATTTCAGGTATCTCCAGGTAGACCAACCTTGCTCTAACATGATGTTGATGTGGGCAGTGCTTCCCCAGTCAAACAAAGTCCTTATCAATTAAATTCAGAAAAAACGTGATATTGTCGAGAAGGAGATAAAGTATATGTTCGAGCATGACTTAATTAGACCTTTGGTAAGTCCTTGGAGCTCTCCTATTGTACTTGTTAAGAAACCTGACGGGCAGTTTCGCAAGTGCGTGGACTACCGCAAGGTCAATGCTAGTACAAAAAATGACTCTTTCCCTCTGCCATGTATCGAGGACTGTCTTGATCGGATAGGACCTGCTAAGTTTATAACTAAATTGGATCTTTTAAAGGGGTATTAGCAGGTTCACCTATCAGACCGAGCTCGCTTTTGTTACGCCCTTTGGGCTTTAAGAAAGTAAGGTAATGCCGTTTGGGATGAAGAATGCAGCGTGTTTCTTCCAGCGATTAATGAACAGAGTTATATGTGGTCTGGAAGGTACGGAAATTTATATAGATGATTTGGTTATTCACAGCAATGACTGGCGGACTCATTTGGTGAGATTAAAGAACGGATTTTGAGCGAAGCGAAAAATCTATTTTTGGGTGAGATAGCCATGGCGTCCTGATGGAAGGTTCCTTTTTGGTAGCTTCCTTGAGTATATCACTACTAAATATTCCCAGAGAATTTAACCACAGGTTATCACAGAATTCTAACTTCTGGAGCGAGTATCCTAAAGGTTTCCCTTTTAAGACATCGTATATCAACAGGGGACGCATGTATTAACGCGCCACATAGCTATATACACCTCAAACAGAGTTAACACTTCAGTGTGTAGGGGCGGAGAATAGCTGGGGAGCCGTTCCACAGCTAATCTCGTTCGTGGCTACTTTTGGTACTCGAGACGTAAACAAACGGGCGCCATTGCTAAATGACGTCACGTCCGTCCTCATCCTGAAGCCAGTTGCTTGCCGATCGCCATGATACAGCAGAGCGGGGTGGGACCTGAAAAACTGGATGAAGTAGCAGGGAGGGTCCATCAGGACGCCATGGCTATCTCACCAAAAATAGATTTTTCGCTTCGCTCAAAATCTGTTTTTTGGGCTCAAGCCATGGCGTCCTGATGGAAGAATACCAGAGAATCAATGTATCGTGGTAGATTTTTCCCCTGTTTGAGTAAGTGCCATGGGCTTTGAACAGGGTAGCATAGTAATCTTAATAGAAGAACCGTAGGGAAGAGACCTTCCTGCCCCCCTGGCAGTGAAGTTCCCACGGGCCATGCCGCGATGAAAGTGGTTATCGAAGGGCTATTCACCTTGCTAGAAGAACCTGAAGAACTTGGAGACAAGACTGAATGGTTGGCATTCATATAGGAACATTCTCAAAGGCAGACAAGTGGTGGTTAGGCACTGTATGTTAATGGAGAAGTGTCTCGTCTCTAAGGTATGAAGAGAGTAAGTATTCGTATTGGAATATTACATTGCAAAGGTGAATATATAAAAAGGGTTGAGACCTTAGTATCTTCATCAACCATAAGAGGAAGGGGATAATAAAACTATGACAGACATGTATTTCATAGGATAAGTAGGAGCGGATTGAGACGCACAAGTAATAAAATAAGAATTTTATTTCACAATTACAGAAAATATAAATGAATTGAAATAAATGTAAAGTTAATTTACAACAAATTGTAATGTACAAAGTAATGAAAGACTTGCTCTTGAATCTGAAAGAGAATTTCAAATTTATTATTAGGCACTCGTTCTCGAGGAACGTCAGTCTTTAAAATAAAACACATCATGCTCTAGGCATGCGGCACTCGTGTGACGACTATGACATTTCACCTTGGATAAGAACAGTTATATGAAAAGCACTGAGTGTTTTTGACATCACTACGTATCACTCGAGGGTCAACATAGGCACCCGAAGAGTTAGCGTCCCAAGTAACTCACTGTTCTATGCAGAGTTAGGTGCAGGTTTCATAACACTACCTGCGGCTACCACAAAATGTTTGACTTCGTGCACTTGTTTCGCATAACGTTTGAGGAAAACACGTGAGGACTTCCAGCCTGTGAAACTCTTAAGGCTTTCGAAATCCATAATCTTAAAGAAATTCAGAGACGATGCAACTTTTCTAGGATCGTGACTAGCAGGTGTACTGTCAGGATCCGCTCTGCGAATGAAGTAGGTGATTTTCGCTCTTAGTTGTTTCAGTGACAGGTCGCTGCCCGATGTTTCTCCTTTGAAGAGCTGGCCTCCACCAAAGTCCGAAGTTCTGCGAAGATAGACCTTGAGGCTCTCTACTGGGCATAGAGAGGCATCTTCTTTCGGGGGGCATATTCTCCAAGGGCCCCATCTTTTGGTGGGTAATTCGTTTTTGGCGAGAAACGTCGGATCCGGGAAGAGGGTAAGGTCTCCTGAGTCAGTAAACAGGATATTACCCTCTTCTCTCAATAATGCCACTATTTCGCTGACTCGGGCTCCGGAAGCAAGAGCAAAAAGAAATATAACTTTCTGAGTCAGATGCTTGAGAGGGCATGAATCCTTATCCAAGTTGGAGGCAAAATGGAGCACCTTGTCCAAAGACCAGGAAATCGGTTTCGGTGGGAGTGCTGGGCGTAGACGAGCGCATGCTTTCGGCAGTTTATTGAAGATGTCACTAGACAGATCAATATGGAAGGCATACAACATTGGTCTAGTCAAGGCCGATTTGCAAGTAGAAATCGTATTGGCTGCCAAGCCCTGTCCAAGAAGGTGAATAAAGAAGGACATGCAGAAATCAATGGTGATTTCCGTAGGATTTTTTGCCTTGACGAATGAGACCCATTTTCTCCAAGATGGTTCGTATTACCGTCTTGTGGATTCGGTCTTGTATTCCTCGAGGAAGTCTAGACTTTTCTTCGCGGCTAGGGACTTGCCGGGAGAGAACTGGGCCCGGGAGGGGGATCAGCGTGGGCTGCAGCTCCAGGACCAGGGGGTACCAATTGCTCCGGGGCCACTTGGGAGCCACTAGGGCCGCTGTCCCTTTGAAGGTTCTCAGCTTGGAGAAGACTTTCAGCAGAAGGTTGGTGGGAGAGAACAGGTAGATCTTGGACCATCTGTTCCAGTCCAGTGACATGGCGTCCACTGCCTCTGCCTTGGGGTCCTCGTACAGGGCCACATATCAAGGAAGTTGATTGTTGTCGCTCGTTGCGAAGAGATCGATCTGAAGTTCTGGGACTTGGGGAGAGATGAAGGAGAATGATCTTGCGTCTAGAGACCATTCCGACTCTATCGGGCTTGTCCGGGATAGAGCGTCCGCCGTCACGTTGCGGAATCCTTGTAGGTGAACTGCAGACAGGTGCCACTTCTTCCTCTCTGCCAGACGGAAGATTGTCAGAAGCACCTGATTTATCTGGGGCGATCTTGAGCCTTGGCGATTGAGACATCGAACTACCACCGAGTTGTCTAGGGTTAGACGAATATGGATCGAGGGAGGCGGGGAGAGTTTCTTCAGTGTTAGAAGGACCACCATGGCCTCCAAGATGTTGATGTGAAACGTCTTGAATAGGGGAGACCATGTGCCTTGGGCCTGTTTTTGGTGGGAGTGACCTCCCCAACCCTCCAGCGAAGCGTCCGTGTGGATGTTGAGTGATGGAGGTGGGTGTTGAAGAGGGATGGACCTTTTCAGGGCCGTCGCTTCCGACCATGGCTTGAGGAGAAGCCGAAATCTGTTTGGGAGCCGTCTCTTGAGGTCTCTTCGAGCGATGGATGCAGAATGTCTCCAGACTCCCGCGGCATCCTTTAGCTGTGCACGAAGCACTGGGTTTGTCACTGAGGCGAACTGTAGAGAGCCTAGAACTCGTTCCTGCTGGCGTCTTGAGATCCGTTTGGATTTCAGTAGTCGCTTGACAGACCCTGCTATTTCCTTCCTTTTCTTCTGGGGGATGGAAAGGCGGGGTGACTGAAGGTTCCACTGGATTCCTAACCATTGGAACTTCTGAGCTGGAGAGAGGCGAGATTTCTTCACGTTTATCTTGAATCCCAGGTGTTCTAGGAACTGGGTGACTTTGCTGCAGGATTTTAAGCAATCCTCGGGCGATGGAGCCCAGACTAGCCAGTCGTCGAGGTAGGCCATCACCTGGACGTCTCGGAGGCGGAGCTGTTGTACTATGGCGTCCACCAGCTTTGTGAAGATCCGAGGGGCCACGTTGAGGCCGAAGGGCATGGCCCTGAAGGCATAGCTTTTCCTTTGGAGTCGAAATCCTAGGTAGGAGGAAGCGTGATGGTTCATTGGAACGTGCCAGTAGGCATCCGCCAGGTCTATGGACACCGTGTAAGAACCTCGAGGCAGAAGGGTCCTTATCTGTTGAAGAGTCAGCATCTTGAACTTGTTGTTCGCTATGAACTTGTTGAGGGGGGATAAGTCCAGAATGACTCTGAGCTTGTCGGAGTCTTTCTTGGGGACGCAAAACAGTCTCCCTTGGAACCTGGTTGACTTTACCCTCCTTATCACCTTCTTGTTCAAGAGATCTAGGACATATTCTTCCAGAAGGGGGGTTGATTGTTGGAAGAATTGCTGGAAGGTTGGAGAAAGTTGAGTCCAACTCCAGCCTAGAACCTTCTTGACGATGCTGTGTGCCCAGGGATCGAAGGTCCAACGATCCTGGAATTGGCGGAGTCTTCCTCCAACCGAAAGCACTTCATTGCTTCTGGTGTCCCGAGGGTTTACTGCCTCGGCCGCTAGCTCCCCTTCCTCCTCTGCCTCTGGAGGGACGGCGAAATGCGTCTCTGCCTGCACCTCTGTTTGAGCCTCTACCTTTGGGACGAAAGGTAGTTGTCTGTTGCTCAAAGGCAGGGGTGAAAACCGGTGATTGGGACAAAACCGGTTGGGTGACCAGCTGAAAGGTCTGCTGTGGCTGAGCAGCCACTTGGGGAGTAGCGGGTCCCGGAAACTGCCGTCTCTGTTGACGTTGCTGGGGTTTTGGCTTGAAGGATTTCTTCTTAGGTTGAGGGCCATAGTCCTGAGAGGATTTCCTCTTTTTCGACATGCCCCACTTGTTGAGAAGGTTCCTATTCTCAGTGGCGGCCTTGTCGGTGATCTCTTTCACAAGGTCGGAGTGAAAGAGGTGCTTACCCCAGATGTTGGAGGAAATCAGCCTCCGGGGTTCGTGTCTCACTGTGGCACCTGAGAACACGAATTCGCGACAGGCTCTCCGAGCCTTCATGAAGTTGTACAGATCCTTTACCAGAGTCGTCATGTGCGATTTGGCGAGTACCATGTAGTGGTCGGGGACTCTGGTGTCACCAGCCATGACGTCAAGCTGTACTTGGAGGGACATGGATGCTGCGAGCCTTTCCTTCGTGTCTTGTTCCCGACGAAGGAGATGGTCATTAAGTTTCGGGAGGTCTTCATTAAACTGACGTCCAGCCACTTCAGGATCTAGTTTTCCCACCACGAAGGTATGCTGGATATCCTTCCAGTGTCGAGCGTCGGGGGGAGTCACCATGGAGAAGGGTCTGCACTCCTCCAGTGCAGGACAGGGCTTCCCTTCCTCCACTGCCTTGTGACACGCAGCGAAGGCCTTTTCCGTAAAGGGAAGGACTGTGTCGTCGGGTGCTATGTAAGTAGGATGCTTCTTGCTCAGTGCCGGAAGCTTTGAGCAGGTAAAACCCCTACTTTTAAAAGCGTTGGCTAGCATAGCCTGGGCCTTCGGGAGATCGAACACTATCACCTCCTTAGGTTCGGTCTCTTCTTTAGAGGCATGTTCGGATCGAAGTCGGACGTAACAGTCCGGGTAAGCCTCAAAGCTCGGGAAGAACTCCACTTCTTCCAGGGCAACCGAGCCGATCTTATCGCTGATGAAGATCCTGCCCGTTGCGATGACCATATGCTCAGCATACCTCCAGGGGTTGGCGTGTGAGCATATCGGGAGGTCCTTAACCGAAATCTTCTTCGATTCTTTGGAACCTCCCATGGACCTGATGAACTCATGTGTCACTTGAAGCTTCTGTTCCATAAGGGCTTCTATCATACGGAACATCTCCTGGGAAGATGGGATGGGGTCCGGGGTAGCGGAGGTAGACGGGAGAGACACTTCCGTCGGTGTAGGAGTAGGGGCGGGGGTGGAAGGCGGAGCGACCTCCTGCTCCGACTCGATGTAATCCACCTGGTCCTCTTCATCGTCCGCGCCTTGGGCCATGAGGGTCCTCTCAGTGTCCTCCGAAATATCTGACATACGTTCCTCGTTGTCGGAATCCAGGCGACACTCGTGCATGGACTCGGCCCTGACAACATCGGGTTCCACCGATATCTGGACGGTGGGGATCTGATCCTTGGGGACCACTGTTCTCTAGTCTTGGGCAGGGCCATAGCCTCTGTACCATGGTCTTCCACTGTCTTGGGTTGGAGTTCTCTTGCTTGAGGGTACACTCAGGCACACTATTCTATCTTATTTTTTTTTTCTTCCTCTTGTTTTTTTGAAATGGTGTGTTGGGCAGGCTTAATAGAAGGGCCGTGGATGCCTGGTGGTTTATCAAGAGGTTGTCTTTTCCTTTTTCTGATTATTTTTCTTCTCAAAACCATCCTTACTGTCCTCCCTTCAGTTGAAGTGGCTATCCTGGAGGGTATTTAGCCTTGCATGGTGTATCGGCTCCTCCATGTTGACCAGTTTTTCCGACTTTTTACTATAGTCTATGGGTATCATCAATCACTTTGTTTATAATTCTGTTCGCAATGTTTTTGTTTTAATTCTTGTTAATCTAGTTTTTAAGTATGATGTCTCCTTTTTATTTCTATTAATTCTCATGCTATCTGGAGACATTGAGCGAAATCCGGGACCAGTACGTCCTAGATTTCGTCAATGTCGTCTTCTGTATTGCAATATTCGTGGTCTTCATGCAAATATCCAAGACCTTACAGTTGCGTCCAGACAGTATGATATTCTTTTGTGCTCAGAAACTTTGGTTTCTAATATGAGGCACTCATCTGAGCTCCTTATAACTGGTTTTAAGAAGCCAATAATGTTAAAACGTGATGCCATCCCTAGGGCCAGGGGAATGGCGGTGTATATTAGGACCGAGTACCCTGCTTCTCAAAAGTCCTGCTATCAATGTGGATGTCATGAGATTCAGGTAATAAAAGTTTGTGGCAGGCATAACAACTTTTATTTGTGTTCGATCTACCGGAATCCAGACATGGATGATTCTATCTTCGATTGTCTTCTTACCATTATGGCTAAGATACAAGAAGATGATAGAAAGGCTTCTTTTGTCTTTGTTGGTGATTTTAATGCTCACCATAGGGAGTGGTTAAGTTCCATCTCTCCTACCGATCGCCATGGCTTAAGAGCTTTAGACTTTGCCTCTGAATCAGGCTGTGAGCAAATCATAAATGAAGCTACTCACAGGTCTGGTAATTGCTTAGACCTCGTATACACTGACTCCCCTGGCGTTATAACTAGTAGGGTTGGTTCTCCAGTCGGGACATCTGATCATGCCTTGATTTCATTAATAGTGAAGACTAAGCAGCCTGTCCCTGATATATCATATTCTTGTAAAATTTATATGAAATCCCAAGCAGACTGGAATGGTATTTTACATGATCTTTTGTGCTTGAATTGGTCACAATTATATAATAGTGTAGATCCTGTTGTCTCTTTGAATGAGAATCTAGTCAACATAATTGATAGGCGTATCCCTTCTCGTGTGCTAAGGTACCGAGTGAAGGACAAACCGTGGTTCAATGATGATTGTAGACGTGCTTATTTGGAGAAACAGGAGGCCTATCATCTTTGGAAGGGTAACAGATCAGATTTGACCTGGAACAACTATACTCAGCTTTGAGCTTTTGCTCAGAGAGTTTATGCCTCAACTGAAAAGGAGTACAATATAACCATAAAAGAAACACTTTCTGGTACAACTCAGGAACATAAATGGTGGTCTACCCTTAAATCTGCACTCTTTGGTGTAGATGCAACAGTTCCTCCTTTACTTAAACCAGATGGCTCAGTCACTCACTGTCCAAAGGAAAAGGCAACCCTTTTGGCTGATGTTTTTGACAGTAAACAGAGTAATGAAAAACTTGAACTTCCTCATTCCTGTTTTCCTGAGGCTAAACTAACCAGTTTAGCTTTTCGATCTCGTGAGATTAAAGCTCTGTTGGTGGACCTTGATGCTTATGGAGGTGTAGACCCAAATGGTATTTTTCCTTTGTTTTTTATGAAGACAGCAGATTTCTTAGCTCCAAAGTTATCTGTTATTTTGCGCAAGTTAGCAAGAAGAGGAGCTTTTAGCACTAGTTGGAGAATTGGTAATGTTACTCCTCTATGTAAATGTGTTTGTGGTAGCTCAAGTCCCACTGATTACCGCCCAATTTCCATTACTCCTATATTATCTAAAATTTTTGAACGTCTTCTGGCAAAACGTCTTAATAGGTTTGCTGAAGGTAATCATCTACTCCCTAGTTTGCAATTTGGTTTTCGTAAAGGCCTTGGAGCATGTGATGCCCTTCTTACAATCTCCAATGCTGTACAGAAATCCCTTGATTGTGGTCGGGAAGTTCGTATGATTGGCCTTGATTTTAGTGCTGCCTTTGACCGTGTTAATCATGAGGCCCTTGTTTTCAAACTGAAACAGTTGGGAGTGGGTGGGTCGTTTCTTAGCATTATTATTGATTTTTTAAGTAATAGATCTCAAAGAGTTGTTGTTGATGGGCACCATAGTGATTATAGGAATGTGATATCCGGTGTTCCACAGGGTAGTGTTCTTGGCCCATTACTTTTCATACTATATACACATGACATGTGGTTTGGCCTAGAAAACAAGCTTGTTGCATATGCAGATGATGCTACTCTTTTTGCATCAATTCCATCCCCTGAATGTAGATCTAGGGTTGGTGAATCCCTTAATAGAGATTTAGCTAGAATTAGTGCATGGTGCAAATTATGGGGTATGAAGTTGAATCCTAACAAAACCCAAAGTATGATTGTAAGTAGGTCAAGGACGGTGGCTCCTCAACATCCGGATCTCAGTATTGATAATGTTTCTTTAAATATGTATGACTCTTTCAAAATTTTAGGTGTGATTCTCGACAGTAAATTTACTTTTGAGAAACATATAAGGTCTGTGTCTTCTTCAATTGCACAAAAAATAGGCTTATTGAGAAAGTCTTTCAAGATTTTCGGTGATCAATCTATTCTGAAGAAGTGTTTTAATTCTTTCATTCTACCTTGTTTTGAGTATTGTTCTCCTGTCTGGTCTTCAGCTGCTGATTCTCATCTTAATTTGTTGGACAGAAACTTACGGTCTATTAAATTTCTTATTCCTGATCTAGATATTAATCTCTGGCACCGTCGTTCAATTAGTTCATTATGCATGTTGCATAAGATTTTTCATAACTCTGACCATCCTTTACATTCAAATCTCCCTGGACAATTCTATCCTGTTCGTAATACTAGGCAGGCAGTTAATTCTAATAGCCAGGCCTTCTCCATCATGAGGCTCAATACTACTCAGTACTCTAGAAGTTTTATTCCAGCTGTTACCAAGTTGTGGAATGATCTTCCTAATCGGGTGGTTGAATCAGTAGAACTTCAAAAGTTCAAAGCTGGAGCAAATGCTTTTTTGTTGACCAGGCGGACATGAGTCTTTTTATAGTTTATTTATGACATATTTGTTTTTGATGTTGTTAATAGTTTATATATGACATGTCTGTTTTGACGTTGTTACTTATTTTAGAATGATTTATTGTTAATTTGTTCTCTTCATTTATTTATTTCCTTTTTTCCTTTCCTCACTGGGCTATTTTTCCCTGTTGGAGCCCCTGGGCTTATAGCATCTTGCTTTTCCAACTAGGGTTGTAGCTTGGATAGTAATAATAATAATAATAATGCTTTTGGGAACAATAAGGCCCTCATGTCTTCAGTGGCAAGGTACGGCAAAGTGGCGTTCTTCTGGAAGCCACGCACCCACTTGCGTAGCTTCTCTCGAGAAGCGATTGTTGAACGCGTCGACCAGGCGATCCTGGCAGACCGTACAGTTATGCGGGTCAAAGAACTTTAGATCCCCTTTCTTGTTGGCACAAGTGGCGTGGGTCCTACACGCCGTGTGTCCATAAAAGTGCGGGCGCTTCACTGCACAGAAGCTGTGGTCGCACTTCAGTTGCTCCTCCTGTAAGAGAAAGAGAACATGAGTATGGGGGAGTCATAAGGATGACTCTTAAACTAAAGTTAAATATTAATTGATTAATTTTAACTTAACATTAAGTGTGATGCACAGAAAATGGGCGGAAAGAAGGAGATAGATACATACTCAGTATAACTCGCCCGGCTGGTTACCGTGGCCTTCATCCATAGACAATCTGCTGTGACCGAAGGCACATGATAGAGTTCAACATGGAATGCCCGTAGGGCAGTGTGAATTCTATTGTAAATTGTCAAGGGTATAAGGCTAGGACTGAGGCCAATCAGACACTAGAATTGGGGACTAGAAGATCCCATAGGGTAATGGTTTCCGGCAACCAGCCGTGCTAAGATACACACAGCATGCTGGAAATCTATGATATGCAAGAAGACAGCATGGTTACTAATAGAACGATAAGATAATACCAATCCATTAACGTAATCAAGTCATCTGGTTGCGATGTAGGGCTATCAACATCAGATGATAGCTAGTAGAAGGGGGTGCAAGTCGTCTTGACGCCTCTGGAAGGCTCTGGCAGACTGTCGGCACGCTGGAGGCCGCTCCAGCAGAGTTTCTGGCATTAAGGAAGACAATATTGAAGTCAAGAGTAATACCAGGGTGGCGGCCGCCGGCACAGCGGCGGCACGCCGGCAGGGAACGGCGCCTATAGCAGCCGGAGGCAGCCGGCTTGGTGACAGGGACAAGGATGGTTATAGCGGAACTGGAGTGTCGGCAGTGGATGCCGGCACTCCGAGGGCCGGCCAGTGGACGGATGACTGAGGCTATGAGGAAGGAGGAAAGGCCATCGGCTAGGTGCCGGCGGCAGGCGGAAATCCCCCGGCACGCGGGGGACTGGCGGCGCAGAGGGAAAGGGGAGAAGTCACCAAGGTAGGAGGTGGGTATCACCAACAGTAGATGCGGCAACGGACCGGCACCCGGATAGAGAAAGAGACGGAAGGGGGATGTAGGGGTCCGGCCACGGACCCCAAGACATCCCACCTGAGTGGGTGTACCCATGATAGAGGCTAGCCCTATCACCCAGAAGCGGGGGCCGCAGAGGACCGGGAGTTAAGGGAGCCCAAGGGAGGGCAGGGAGCACTCAAGAGGGGGGAGAACCCCTATAGACAGAACACATCTAGTGGCTAACCCCATAGGACACTATGAAGGGTATATGTACCAGAGCGGACTGCACACAGGAGCTCAAGGTAGCCCTAACACTCCACCCTAGGGAGGAGTTGTAGGACAGGGGACAGATGGGTAAAGACTAACCTAAGCATAGGCTAGGCCATACAAGAGATAGGTGGGGAGGGGAGAAGAGAAGGGTCTTCTGTGGAGGGGGTTCTGTACCAGAGCGGCCACCAAGGAAGGGAGGACACTCCCTAGCCTAAGGTAAGGCAGCCTGTCTGAAAACGGTGCATGGGTATCGTTTCAGCAAGGTACAGAACTAACCTCTCCAAAACCTAACCTAGAGCAGGGATGTCACACCCTGAACTAGGAAGGATGGAAGACGTATCGCTATTGCAGGAAAGGTCGGAGACCTAGCCCCAGCAATAGAGGAAGGACTAGCCGTTCCTCATTCTAGGATGCAACCCTAAGGGGGATCATTCCCTTAGGGAGGACAGAGAAGCGATATAGTACTCTGATAAGAGCTTGACCCCCTTACGTGGTAGGGGTAGCAAGACTACACAGAGGGGGTGCCCTAAGGCAGGGGATGAAGGAAGCATATAGAGGTCCTACTGGAAGGTTAGGTTAGAAAGATACACTATGTAA
>NC_090731.1:50147879-50157879 GCF_036898095.1 Palaemon carinicauda
TGTTAACTTGATAGAAATGGTGAAAGGTATTAAACCTAAGGCAGATAGTGAGGGGATAGGATGCCTGTTACACAATTCAATTGGTCATGATATAACAATGTTATAAATTTATTGGTTGTGGTAGCAAAGAAAGATTTGAGATTATAAAGGGTAATGGAATGTGTTTTAGGTGTCTAAGGGGATATCATCCTGCTCGTAGCTGCAATGTGGGTACATTGTGTGATATCATCATCAAAGGTACAGGGCCATCCAATCGTAATCATCATCCACTGTTGCATTCCGATATAGTAGAAAATAGTATTCATAAAGTGATATCAGAAAAAGGATTTGCAGTGTTGTTGAATATCAGTATGGTGAATAGTAAGAACATGCCTCTTAATGTACTGTAGGATCCAGGAGCGGATATTTCATTCATAACAAATAGGATGGCTACGAAATTGGGTTTAAGTGGAAAGCATATAAATTTATCCATGATCAAAGTGGGCAATGCGGTTAAATATCCCTCAAACAACGAATATTGTGTACCACTAATTGATAAATTTGTAAGGTTTAGAATGTGAATGCTATTGGTATTAATGAAATTACAGCCAAAATCAAGAAAGTAGACTTATCCAGGGTATCTGAACTTTTTTTTAGAAAATATTAAACTTAGAGCTGAATCTTCCACATGGGGAAATTGATATGCTTATTGGTGCTAATTATTGTGAAATATTGCCAAGGGTTGTTGAAACAAATAAGGGTCTCCAGTTGTTAGAAAATCAGTTTGGGTTCAGCATACGTGGTAGACATGATGAAATTACCAATCAAGTTAATACTAGTAATCATGTGTTTATGAGAATTCATTAACTTTCAATTTCAGTATATTTGAATGAAATCAATATTGAGCCAACAGAAAATCTAAAGGATCAGTTAGATAATTTTTTTTGCCATAGAAGAAATGGGAACAAGGTGTAATCCAAAATGTATGAAATGTATGAGCAGAGGTTGTCCAGAACCCAATTATGTAAGTTTGAAAGAAGAAAAGGAAATTAAATTGATTGAAGAAGGATAAACGTATGACGAGAAACAGAAATACTGGTTTGTAATGTATCTTTGAATAAGAGATCCAAATCAGTTGAAAAATAACATAAAGGTAGCAAATGCCAAGTTAAGAACAACAGAGAATATATTAAGGAAACTTGGGAATGAGTATGCAATGAAATATCAGAAAGAGATTGAAGATATGGTTAGAAGGGGAGTAGCTAGGAAATTAACTAATAAGGAGATTCAAGAGTACAATGGCCCAATTCACTTTATTCATCATCATGAGGTGTTGAAGCCAGAATTTAGTTCAACCCCAGTGTGCATTGTCTTCAATTCTTCAGCATCCTATATGGGATAGAGGTTAATCGATTTTTGGACTAAGGGGCCAGATATTTTGAAAAGTTTGCTGGGAGTGTTATGTAGATTTAGGCAAGATAATATAGCCATAGTGGGTGACATAGCAAAGATGTACCATACTGTAAAACTCAGCACACTAGATGAACATACACATAGATTTGTATGGAGGGAATTGGATGATAGTAGGCCACCTGATCAGTATGTTCTTACCACAGTAACACTTGGAGATAAGCCCAGTGGTACTATAGCTATGGTAGCTTTGACCCATACAGTAGAACAATTTGGTAAGAAATCCCCGGATGTGCAAGATATGATTCATAATGATACATATGTAGATGATATACTGTATTCTACTGATGCTATTGAGAACGCTATTAAATTAATACAGAATAATGAAAGGGTATTGTCGCAGGGAAGTTTTAGAATAAAGCGCTGGATAGTCAGCGGGCATTATGAAAACTGCAATATGAGAATAAAGGAATCTGATAGTGAGAAAATATTTGGTTTAAAATGGAATCCTGTGGATGAGTATTTTTCCTTTGCTGTAAGACTCAACTTTACACCAAGAATAAGAAAGGTTAGGAGTGGTCCAAATTTAGATATAGGTGGATTTTATTATAAATTTACAGAAATATGTTCCCCTCATATCTTTACATATAGATGTGTTTTACATATACATATAGTTCCGCTCATGTACTCACATAGACAAGGCTACCGTGCTTTCACATAAATAAACTGTACCAAAAGTAAAAATCATGGTAGGCTTGACTATGTGACTACATGAGCGGAACTATTTGTATATGTAAAACACATCTATATGTAAATATAAGAGGGGGACATATATATGCGTATACACAGACAGCATTCATGCAAGAACGTGCATGGTATATACATGGACTTTTACATACGTGTACACATGCTGGTATACATATGCATACACATACATGGACTTACATATGAATTCTTTTTGCACATGATTAACATATATATATATATATATATATATATATATATATATATATATATATATATATATATATATATATATATATAGAAATATATATATATATATATATATATATATATATATATATATATATATATATATATATATATATATATATATATATATATATATATATATATATATATATACCCTGGAGGGTATTTAGCCTTGCATGGTGTATCGGCTCCTCCATGTTGACCTGTTTTTCCGACTTTTTACTTTAGTCTATGGGTATCATCAATCACTTTTTTTTATTATTCTGTACATATTGTTTTGGTTATAATACTTGTTAATCTAGTTTTTTAAGTATGATGTCTCTTTTTTATTTCTATTAATTCTTATGCTGTCTGGAGACATTGAGTGAAATCCGGGACCAGTGCGTCCTAGATTTCGTCAATGTCGTCTTCTGTATTGCAATATTTGTGGTGTTCATGCAAATATCCAAGACCTTACAGTTGCGTCCAGACAGTATGATATTCTTTTGTGCTCAGAAACTTTGGTTTCTAATATAAGGCACATATCTGAGCTCCTTATAACTGGTTTTAATAAGCCAATAATGCTGAAACCTGATGCCCTTCCTAGGGCCAGGGGAATGGCGGTGTATATTAGGACCGAGTACCTTGCTTCTCATAAGTCCTGCTATCAATGTGGATGTCAGGAGATTCAGGTAATAAAAGTTTGTGGTAGGCATAACAACTTTTATTTGTGTTTGATCTACCGGAATCCAGACGTGAATGATTCTATCTTCGATTGTCTTCTTACCATTATGGCTAAGATACAAGAAGATGATAGAAAGGCTTCTTTTGTCTTTGTTGGTGATTTCAATGCTCACCATAGGGAATGGTTAGGTTTTATCTCTCCTACTGATCGCCATGGCTTAAGAGCTTTAGACTTTGCCTCTGAATCAGGGTGTGAGCAAATCATAAATGAAGCTACTCACAGGTCTGGTAATTGCTTGGACCTCGTATACACTGACTCCCCTGGCGTTATAAATAGTAAGGTTGGTTTTCCAGTCGGGACTTCTGATCATGCTTTGATTTCATTATTAGTTAAGACTGAGCAGTCTGTCCCTGATATATTATATTCCTGTAAAATTTATATGATATCCCAAATAGACTGGAATGGGATTTTGCATGATCTTTTGTGCTTGAATTGGTCACAATTATATAATAGTGTAGATCCTGTTGTTCCTTTGAATGAGAATCTAGTCAACATAATTGATAGGCATGTCCCTTCTCGTGTGCTAAGGTACCGAATGAAGGACAAACCTTGGCTCAATGATGATCGTAGACGTGCTTATTTGGAGAAGCAGGAGGCCTATCACCTTTGGAAGGGTAAGAGATCAGATTTGACCTGGAACAACTATACTCAGCTTCGAGTTTTTGCTCAGAGAGTTTATGCCTCAACTGAAAAGGAGTACAATTTAATCATAAAAGAAACGCTCTCTGGTACAACTCAGGAACATAAATGGTGGTCTACCCTTAAATCTGCACTCTTTGGTGTAGATGCAACAGTTCCTCCTTTACTTAAACCAGATGGCTCAGTCAGTCCCTGTCCGAAGGAAAAGGCAACCCTTTTGGCTGATGTTTTTGACAGTAAACAGAGTAAAGAAAAACTTGAACTTCCTCGTTCCCGTTTTCCTGAGGCTAAACTAACTAGTTTAGCTTTTCAATCTCATGAGATTAAAGCTCTGTTGATGGACCACGATGCTTATGGAGGTGTAGACCCAAATGGTATTTTTCCTTTGTTTTTTTTTATAAAGACAGAAGATTTTTTAGCTCCAAAGTTATCTGTTATTTTGCGCAAGTTAGCAAGAAGAGGAGCTGTTAGCACTTGTTAGAGAATTGGTAATGTTACTCCTCTATGTAAATGTGTTTGTGGTAGCTCAAGTCCCACTGATTACCGGCCAATTTCCACAACTCCCATATTATCTAAAGTTTTTGAACGTCTTCTGGCAAAACGTCTTAATAGGTTTGCTGAAGGTAATCATCTACTCCCTAGTTTGCAATTTGGTTTTCGTAAAGGCCTTGGAGCATGTGATGCCCTTCTTACAATCTCCAATGCAGTACAGAAATCCCTTGATTGTGGTTGGGAAGTTCGTATGATTGGCCTTGATTTTAGTGCTGCCTTTGACCATGTTAATACATGAGTCCCTTGTTTTCAAACTGAAACAGTTGGGAGTGGGTGGGTCGTTTCTTAGCATTATTATTGATTTTTTAAGTAGTAGATCTCAAAGAGTTGTTGTTGATGGGCACCATAGCGAGTATAGGAATGTGATATCCGGTGTTCCACAGGGTAGTGTTCTTGGCCCATTACTTTTCATACTACATACACATGACATGTGGTATGGCCTAGAAAATAAGCTTATTGCATATGCAGATGATGCTACTCTCTTTGCATCAATTCCATCCCCTGAATGTAGATCTGGGGTTGGTGAATCCCTTAATAGAGATTTAGCTAAAATTAGTGCATGGTGCAAATTATGAGGCATGAAGTTGAATCCTAACAAAACTCAAAGTATGATTGTAAGTAGGTCAAGGACGGTGGCTCCTCAACATCCGGATCTGAGTATTGATAATTTTTCTTTAAATTTGTATGACTCTTTCAAAATTTTAGGTGTGATTCTCGACTGCAGATTTACTTTTAAGAAACATATAAGGTCTGTGTCTTCTTCAATTGCATAAAAAATTGGGTTATTGAGATAGTCTTTTAAGATACTCGGTGATCAATCTATTCTGAAGAAGTGTTTTAATTATTTTATTCTACCTTGTTTTGAGTATTGTTCTCCTGTCTGGTCTTCAGCTGCTGATTCTCATCTTAATTTGTTGGACAGAAACTTACTGTCTATTAGATTTCTTATTCCTGATCCAGATATTAATCTCTGGCACCATCGTTCCATTAGTTCATTATGCATGTTGCATAAGATTTTTCATAACTGTGACTATCTTTTACATTCAGATCTCCCTGGACAATTCTATCCTGTTCGTAATACTAGGCAGGCAGTTAATTCTAATAGCCTGGCCTTCTCCATCATAAGACTCAATACTACGTAGTACTCTAGAAGTTTTATTCCAGCTGTTACCAAGTTGTGGAATGATCTTCCTAATCGGGTAGTTGAATCAGTAGAACTTCAAAAGTTCAAAGTTGGAGCAAATGCTTTTTTGTTGACCAGGCGGACATGCGTCTTTCAATAGTTTATATATGACATATTTGTTTTTGACGTTCTTAATAGTTTATATATGACATTTCTCTTTCGACATTACTTTTTTTAGAATGATTTATTGTTAATTTGTTCTGTTCAGTTATTTATTTCCTTATTTCCTTTCCGCACTAGGCTATTTTTCCCTATTGGAGCCCCTGGGCTTATAGCATCATGCTTTTCCAATTAGGGTTGTAGCTTGGATAGTAATAATAATAATAATAACATGTATATACACACATGCATACATATACATACATACACGCACACACACATAAACACACACACACACACACACACACACACACACACACACACACATATATATATATATATATATATATATATATATATATATATATATATATATATATATATATATATATATGCACATGTGCACGTGCATATATATATATATAATATATATATATATATATATATATATATATATATATATATATATATATATATATATATATATATATATATATATATATGTGTGTGTGCATGCGTGTATATGTATATATATATATATGTGTATATGTGTATATGCATATATATATATATATATATATATATATATATATATATATATATATATATATATATATATATAAGTATGTATGTATTTTCATGTGTATACATATGTGTATATGTATGTATATGTATGTATGTGTGTATATATATGTATACATGGTAATCATATATAATAAATAATTTATTTGTAAGTCTATGTATGTGTCTGTATATGTATACCAGTATGTGTACACATATGTATGTCTATTTATATATTATGCATGTTTTTGTATGAATGCCTGTCTGTATATACGAATATATATGTCTTTTTTGAAATATTTATATATAGATGTGTTTTACATATACAAATAGTTTTGCTTATAAATTTATATAGATAAGGTTACCGTGTTTTCATATAAATAAACTGTACTGAAAGTCAACAACAAGAATTTACCAGCCAAGAGAAATTACCCTTTTTGGCAGGTGTCTAATGAGGTTGGGTCTCTGCCCAGTTGATACCTGACCCCAGCCCAGGTAGCTGGTAAGGGAGTGTCATTCTTCTCTGATACTCTCTATATATGTTCGTACGTTTACTTTCCCTGTAAAATGTAAAGAAACCTCTCTCAATAAATCAGTCCTCGAAGAAGTATCACGAAAATAGTCAGGACTTAATCGTATATTTCGTATTTTATTTTTCTCTGTGGTTCTTTTGCATCTGAGCATCACGTTTTCCTGTGATTCTTACGCATATATATATATATATATATATATATATATATATATATATATATATATATATATATATATATATATATACATATATATATATATATATATATATATATATATATATATATATATATATATATATATATATATATATATATATATATATATATATATATATATATACAGATCAATGAATCTGGTGATTGTCTGTTTGTGTTCGCTATAGGAAAAAATTGTACACACCCCCTAAAACAGTATTCCATATAATCGAGTGAAATATGGAAAACTGGCACCGTGGACTTCAACGTATTAGAAATAGTTATTTATTAATCGATAAATCTAACATCGTTATTTCTATTTTGATCAAGAACAACCTTGGAGGGGCTACGGGCCCCTAAGTACAAACCCCTTGAAAATGCATTCAATGATAATTAATCAATTGGTATGAATATCTAAATAGTAATTGTATTAACATAGGAGATTATTTGTGGCTATATATTTTGAAAAATTTTCCGAAAAACTTGTCCTTGGGCATTTCCCCACACACACACAGCATACACTGATTTTTTTTTCCATGTGATAAAATGTAAAGAAAAATTACAGAGCATTTAATCATTGAGTCATATGTATATTTCATATATTTTCAGTTTTCTACAAAATGATGGTACCTTAGAAGAGAATCTACATAATATTTAATGGTAGACTCTTTTAACTTTACATTTTTTTCTTTAGTTTTTTACAAAATTGTTACCCAAAGGGAGGTTTTCATTCGAAAAATTCGATAAAGCAAATTCAGTGAAGAGAAAAAAATAGCAGGAAACAGAAGAGCATAGGAATTTTTGGTTGGAATCGAATATTAGAATAATGACAGTGGACGTGAGACACAAGGTGAAGAAATACTCATGCAAGTAGAAAGGCAGCTAGCCTTGAAGCAGAAAATGAAGAGCAGATGGATTTAAGAAGAAACACCAATGCAAGCAGAATGGCTGGTAGATATGATGCAGAAGTGAAAGAGCAGATGAATTTGAATAGGAACACCAATACAAGCAGTATGGCTGCTAGACGTGCAGCCGAAGATAAACAGCATAGGAATTTAAGAAGGAACACCAATGCAAGCAAAATGATGCCACTCAAAAAAGAGATTCAACAGAATATTCAATAGTTAAATCTTATATATTTTTCAGAACAACTCTTCTGGTTTCTAAAAAAGAAAAAAATAAAGTGACTCAAAAAGAGGTTATCATTCTATAAATCCGATAAAAAAAATCAGTGAAAAGAAGATATCAGGAGACAGAAGAGCAGAGAAATTTATAGAGGGTATCAAAGGTGAGAATAATAGAGGTTAGACGTGGGATACAAAATAAAAAATAAAAACATAGAACAACTCATGGAAGTAGAATGACACTAGCCATAAAGCAGAAAATGAAGAGCAGATGGATTTCAGAAAATACACTAATGTAAGCAGAATGGGAGCTATATGTGAGGTAGAAGACGAAGAGCAGAGGAATTTGAGGAGGAACACCAATAAAAGCAGAATGACAGCTAGACACGATGTCCAAGATGAAGAGCAAAGGATTTTAAGAAGGAACACTAATGCTAGAAGAATGATGCCACCCAAAGGAGATTCTACAGAATATTTAATAGTTGAGACTTATGTAACTTTTATATATTTTGTTTTCAGTTTTCTTCAAAATAATGCCACCCAAAAAGAGATTCTCATTTGGAATATCCGATAAAGCAAATTCGGGGAAAAGAAAAAGATAGAAGGAAACAGATGATCAGAGGAATTTACGGAGTAGAACAAATGCAAAAAGAAAGGTAGCTAGATATTGGATATAGGATGAAGAACAAGAAAAACTCATGTACGTAGAATGGCAGGTAGCCATAAACCAGAAAATGAAGAATATAAGGATTTAATAAGGAACATTAATCCAAGCAGAATTACAACTATATTTAAGAAGAAGAAGAAAAGCAGATGAATTTGAGAAGGAACACTAATACAAGGAGAATGTCAGATAGACGAAAAGCTGAAGATGAAGATCAAAGGAATTTAAGAAGGAACACAAATGAAAGCCGAATGTCAGCTAGACAAGAAGCAGAAGACGAAAAGCTGATGAATTTAAGATGAAACTCTAATACAAGCAGAATGGTAGATAGACGTGAAGCAGAAGAGGAGGAGCAGATGAATTTAATAAGGAACATTAATGCAAAAAGAAGAACAACTAGACTTGAAAGCACGGTAAGAAGACCAAAGAAACTTTCGCCTTAAAAATCATAATAAAAGAATAGCAGCTATAGATCAGGATTCAAGAAATCAAAGCATGACTTGACTTCAAAATAACCAACAAAGAATAATGGCCAATGAAAACCAAAAAAAAAAAAAAAAAAAAAAAAAATCGAAAGGAGCTGAGAATAGTTCCCATATTTATAGAGACAAGCATGCAAAATCAAGGGCACGTCCTTTTAATGCCGTAAAACGGCGTCTTGGCGCATTCACTTATAATTCATGATACCCCTACGAAACATAAGACAGTAAAAATTGGCTTAATGTCACAAAAATGTAATTACTGCGATGCTCAAAAATAAAAAAAAAATAACCTCATTGTAGTGTTGCAGTGGAGGGAGAATTAGACTTTCTTTGTTAGTTGAACCTCGTGAATATCTGTTAAAAAAAAAAATCTTCAATGGAACCCACCATTCAAAATATTTTCTTGAGTACATACTACTATACAATAATGCTTTCCAGATGACTTCATTTGGAGAAAAAATGGTTAATGAGGGTAAATATACACGGGAAATGCCGGGTAATCCTGCTAGTATATATATATATATATATATATATATATATATATATATATATATATATATATATATATATATATATATATATATATATATATATATATATATATATATATATATATATATATATATATATATATATATATATATATATATATATATATATATATATATTTATATATATGTAAACATATATATATATATATATATATATATATATATATATATATATATATATATATATATATATATATATGTATATATATATATATATATATATATATATATATATATATATATATATATATATATATGTATATATATATATATATATATATATATATATATATATATATATATATACGTAT
>NC_090731.1:50165379-50180379 GCF_036898095.1 Palaemon carinicauda
GGACTCTACTACAGCAGTTGGCGCTGCGGCCGCCCCATTGAATTTTTTCACCGTTTGCCAGCGAAGAGGCGTTTGCTTGGTTTCAGCGCGCAGATATCCACTTGTGTATCAGGGGCGTGACTCGCTCAACCACCAAAGCGGATTATGTTCTCGCAGCGATATACGAGGACACCTTCCCAGAAATATCCGACTGGCTTTGTGAACAAGGAGACACCCCAATAGTGTATGACGCCCTCAAAACATACCTTCTGCAGCAGTACTCGCCATCGCCAGCCGCCCATATAGCAAAGCTTTTTCAGCTCTCGCCACAACCGTTGGGGGACCAAAGGGCTTCGCTTGCCCTCAGGGAAATGACCAGTATCGCTCGACTTCAACCTTCTGCACACGGCTCTCTTCCTGAGGTGAACCTACTTCATGCCCTTTTAATACGCCGTTTACCCGAACCTGTACGTGCTGCCATACCCGATGTCGATAGTTTACCCATAAAGGACCTGATGACCAAAGCCGACGCCCTTATGGACAGCCACTTCAAGACCTCCATCAATGCCTCCACCCCTGACGACGAGGATGCCTATTCAACGTCAACCGAAGCTGACATGAATGCCCTAGGACATACACGCCTACCCCATGACGTGCCGAAGTGGCGACAAAGCCGCCCACCACCCACCAACCGCTCGCGCCACAACGAATGACTTCTACAGCCACTTACTACCTCCCATCTGCCGCAGTTTTGCTACTACCACTTCAGATTCAGGGCAACCGCGAAAAAATGTGCCAAGGATTGTCAGTGGCCAAAAAACGTGTAAGTAGGCCATCGCTTGTGGCGGTGGCCTCCCATGTTTTTAATCTTTTCTTTTTACAGGATGCAGGAACGGGTGTGCGATTTTTGGTAGACACGGGTGCGTGTCGTTCTCTTCTGCCAATGAAACTCTTCAAGGCACGACGTATTCCTCTCTCATTTCCACCTTCTGGTCGATGTCGCCCACCGACGATTGGTCAACGCAGACTCGTACTGGTCGACACCTCTTAAACCTGCCCCCTCTAACCTCCCTCTCCACATCAGCGCACCCACGGATGCCTACGCCCACCTCCTCACGTCGTACCCGGAAGTTTTCCGTCCAGAACTTCGCCAAAGGCCCACGGTTCCTGCCGAGCACGGTATTTATCACCATATCAAGATGACGGGACCACCAGTCTTCGCAAAATTCAGACTTCTGGCACCGGAACGATTGGCAGCCGCCAAACAGACGTTCGCCGAAATGGAGAAAATGGGCCTTTGGCAAAAGGCCTCCAACCCATGGTCGTCACCCTTGCACATGTTTCGGAAGTAAGACATCTCCCTTCTTCCGTGCGGGGATTACAGGAGCCTAAACATGCAAACAGAACCGGATCACTACCCCCTCCCAAACATTGCCGATGTGACCTCCTACCTGCACAAAGCAAAGGTTTTCTCTACGCTAGACCTCCTGAAGGGGTATTATCAGGTGCCTATGAACCCAGAAGACATCCCCAAGACCGCCATCACCACTCCGTTTGGTACATACACCTTCAATTACTCCTATTTTGGCCTTCGTAATTCTGGGGCAACGTTTCAACGTCTCATGGATGGCATCTTAGGGAACCTCCCTTTCTGTGTATGTTATGTGGACGACATACTTGTGTTCTCCTGCTCAAACGATGAACACCTCTGTCACCTGCGCATCGTGCTCGACCGCCTGCAACAAAACGGACTTGTAGTCCGGTACGACAAGTGTACCTTTGGCGCCAATGAAGTGTCGTTCTTAGGGCACCGTATCAGTCCTGAAGGAGTCCATCCCCTCCCTGAGAAGGTAGCAGCCGTTCAAAATTTCCCCGTGCCCTCGACCATCAAAGCTCTGCAGGAATTCTTGGGCATGATCAACTATTATCACCGTTTTCTGCCAGCCATTGCCGCCACTCTTGCTCCCCTCTACGCCTCCCTCAAGGGCAAGCCAAAGGACCTGAAGTGGGGTCCCCTTCAAGAAGCAGCCTTCTGCAATGGAAAGAAGGCCCTATTAACTGCTGCGGATCTCTTTTCCTATCCCACACGCCCCTCTCCTTCTCTCCACCGGGGCTATTGGTGCAGTACTCGAGCAGGTGGTCAAAGACTCGCCCCGCCCATTGGCCTTCTTCAGCAAAAAACTGTCCAAGGCAGAATCGGGTTATTCTACCTTCGATCAAGAATGGCTAGCGGTGCACTTGGCTGTCCGTCACTTTCGCCTTTTCTTAGAAGGTACGCCCTTCATCATTCGCACAGACCACATGCCTCTGGTGCACGCCTTCACTCGACAGTCTGACGCCTGGTCTGCCAGTCAACGCCGACATCTCTCCGCCGTGGCTGAATACAATTGCACCCTCCAATACGTTCCTGGGAAAATGAATCCCATTGCTCATGCCCTGTCAAGAAACACGTTGGCTGACGTTCAACTGGGATTAGATTACAATGCCCTGGCTAAAGCCCAACGACAGGATCCAGAGTATCAAGCTTGTAGGACATCCTGCACGTCCCTCCTTTGGTAAGATTTTCCCCTCGAAGACTCCAACACCATCCTCCTCTGTGACGTCAGTACTGGTAGACCGCGACCTTGGATTCCTGCTCCCACGCGCCGATAGGTGTTTGATTTCATTCACAGCCTTTCACATCCCTCGTGCCGTACTACTGCACAGCTGCGGAAGGCAAAGTTCATTTGGCACGGCATTTCTAAGAATGCTAAGGATTGGGTCCGCGCCTGTACTTCTTGCCAAACTTCCAAAGTACATCGACACACGGATTCAGGAGTGGGCATCTTTCCTCAACCTCAGTGTTTCTTCGCACACATTCACGTCGACGTTGTAGGCCCCCTACCCACATCACAAGGATATCGTTTCCTGTTTACCGTCATTGACTGCTCCACTCGTTAGCCTGAAGCCATGCCCCTGGAAACTGTAATGTCCGCCTCATGTACATCTGCCTTACTCTCTGGATGGATTTCAAGATTCCGTTATCCTTGAGCATATTACTTCTGACAGGGGAACCACTTTCACTTCTCAACAATTGTGGACGTCATTAGCGAATCTCCTGGGCATCACCCTACATCAGACAACGGCCTACAACCCCGCTGCCAATGGAATGGTTGAACGTTTTCATCGCACCCTCAAAGCAGCTTTGATGTCCTGCTGCAAGGATTGCAACTGGTTTACTCAGCTTCCCTGGGTCCTCCTGGGACTAAGGACCACTCCTAAAGATGCCTCAACGTCTCGGCCGCTGAAATGGTGTATGGGGACCCGTTGGTCGTCCCTGCCGAATTTTTTCCTTCTACAACCTCCTCCGACGATCTCCAGCACATACGTCACGTCGTGGGAAAATTTACTCCGTGCCGCCAGACTTACAAGCCCCCAGCGAAGCATCACATTCCAACGGACTTGTACTCTGCAACACACGTCTTCCTGCGCAACGACACTAGCAAGCCACCACTAATGCCCCCTTACACGGGCCCTTTCCTTGTGATCAGACGCAGTCCGAAAGCATTCCTACTAAACATTCGGGGCAAAGAAGACTGGGTCTCCATTGATCGTCTAAAACCTGCTTATCTTCTGCCAGATGACCCGCCTACAATTCGCCTCTTCAGATCAGGGCGCCCTATTTAACATGTATAGTATGTCATTTTTAGTGGGGGAGCCATGTACCAACTGTGTGTCACACAATTGTACATAATTCCTTTTGCATATATTATGCTTGTATCTTCGCTCTTTTACTCGCACTAAACGAACATGAAAATTCATGTCTGCTGTTTCCTCTGTAACATTGTCTGTCTTGTTAACTTATGTCCTGTTACCTTGAGGTTTTGTATATTAAGGAGAGTGTTCAATTTCAATATAACTCAGTTGATTGCATCCTGCCTTTGAGTTCACAACACTGACGCAGCACCGTCACAATATATTCATATATATATATATATATATATATATATATATATATATATATATATATATATATATATATATATATATATATATATATATATATATGATTAAGTGAATTCTCAAAATAGTTTAGACCGTTTTAGTTTTTTTTTTAATCCAGAATATATTACTTAGTTACTTTGATAGTTAGTAACACAATGACATTTCTAAAATTATGCAGAATACTGATTTTAATAGCAAGAGCTTAACAAGAAAAACGAATTTGCTAATCTATCATATAAAAGATTAACATTTTTATGATACAGATCTACGATATCTATTTCATGTAAGGCCTTTTTTTATGAGAACATCGTCAAAATCCTTTACTGGCTGATGTGTTGATCGAAGATGAAGTAACGTGTGAACAATTACATCACATGGCCTTTGAATAGTTTTTATTCCAAATAAAGACCTCCAAATTCTACTATTCTCTGTATATATTAAATTAGTCAAATGTCTTTTTATATGATATTGTATGATAACATATAACTTCAAGAATATGAAAACTGCTTCATTTCAGTGAGCTTCATGTTCATGAATACATTACTGACCTTGTGGTAACTAATTTTGTAATCATAAGGTTGCTTTTTTTTTATTTGAGCAAAATATTTCCAATAATACATTGTAATGAATTTGACTGAATTCACGAATGATTGCTCTTGCTGGAAACCCTGAACTCTAAACCGAAAGAGATCTGTTTAATAATCATCAATTTGGAAATCTCATCAGCGTTGAAATTGTTTTTTCTTTGATAAAATTTCTTAATCGAACGTGATACCTGAGCTTTCTGCTGCCGATGAACATTAACTTTGCTTCTCAGTGTGCAAGAGAGCGCCGAGCACAAGACTTTGAAGAATTTTACCGTTACTGTTTACACCAAATGTTGTTAACGGCAATAAAGATTTGTCATAATATTTGTGAGATCTACAAATTTTGTTATGATGATTAGATTTATACGTAAATTCTTCGAGTTTATCTTAGAGTTTTATAAAGATTAATTTGCCATATTGTGATGATAAAATCCTATGTATTCATAGGTCGTATTTTATTCCTCGATTCCTGAACATCAAAACATCAACCCTGTTAATAAGATTTACATCGAAGGGCTTAAATGGGCAAATAGAAAGACCATAAGTTTTGTGCTTAATACTGTTAATGGAAGTTACTTTAAGATATCTTTTATCTAAATTACTTTACCAGGGAAAATATAAGTGTTGTTTTAGGGATGATATGAATTCAGTAGAAAAATAACAGTCATTTTGAAATCGTTCAAAATCACCACTTCAAACGAATTACACTTCCATCAAGGAAAATTTATCGTGTATGGAATAGCTCCAATAAAGTTATTTTTTTTTTTTTTTTCAAAACCAACCTTACTGTCCTCCCTTCAGTTGGAATTGCTATACTGGAGGGTATTAAACCTTGTATGGTGCATCGGCTCTGCCATATTGTCCAGTTTTTTTCCGACTTCTTATCTCTAGTATACGGGTTTTAACTAGCAACTTACTTCTATGTACATATTTTTTTTATCATTAATATTAATTTAATTTCTAAGTAGGATGCATCATTTTTTTATTGCTAATAATTTTACCCTTTCTGAATATGTTGAGTGAAGTCTTTGACCAGTACGTCCTATACTTCGTCAGTGTCGCCCACTGTATTGCAAGATTCATTGTCTGTACGCAAATATCCACGACCTTATAGGCAGTGTATATTAAGAATGAATAATCTGATTCTCATAAGTCCTGCTATAAATATGGAAGTCATGAGATTCAGGTATTAAAAGTTTCTGGCAGGCAAAACTAGTTTAATTTTTGTTCAATCTCTAGAATCCAGACCTGGATGATACTGTCTTTTACTGGCTTTTTACCATTATGGCTAAGATACTAGAAAATGATAGAAACGTTCCTTTTATTTTGGTTGGTGATATGAGTGCTCATCTCGAGAGTGGTTAAATGTTGTTTTTCTTACTGAATCAGCCTGTGAATAAATCATAAGTGAAGCTACTCACAGGTCTTGGACCTTGTATACACCGACTCCCCTGGCATCATAACAAGTAAGCTTGGTTCGCCAGTTGGGACATCTGATCATGCCATGATTTCATTAGTAGTGAAGACTGAGCGGCCTGTAAATGATATATCATACGCCTGTATAATTTATATAAAATCTCAAGTAAACTGGATTGGCATTTGGAGTTATCTTTTAGGCTTGGATTGGTCTTAATTGTATAATAGTGTTGATCCCGTATGTCCCTTGAATTGGAATCTAGTCAACATAATTGATAGGCGTATCCCTTCTCGTGTGCTCAGGTAACGAGTGAAAGAAAACTCCTGTTTCAAAGATGAATGTATATGTGCTTATTAAAAACAAGAAAAAAAAATTGAGGCCTACCATCTTTGGGAGGGTAACAGATCAGATTTGACTTTGAATAAGTTTACTCAGCTTAAAGCTTTGGCTCAGAAAGTTTGTTTCAAATGAGAAGGAATACTATTCCACTATAAAAAAAAAACCTTTCTGTTACAACTCAGGAAAATAAGTCTTTGGCTACCCTTAAATCTACATTCTTTGGTGTAGAGGCAACAGTTCCCCCTTTACTTGAACCGAATGGCTCTTTCACTCAATCTCCAAAGGAGAGGGCAACCCTTTTAACTGATGTTTGACAGTATACGGATTAATGAGAAACTTGAATTTCCTCACTCATATTCTCCTGAGGCTAAACTAACTAGTCAAGATCTTCGACCTTGTAATATTAAACCTTCACGGAGGGACCTTGATGCTCATGGAAGTGTAGACCAAAATTTTTTTTTTTTTTTTTTTTTTTTTTTTAAGACTGCAAATATCATAGCTACAAAGTTATCTGATATTTTGCGCAAGTTAGCAAGATGAGGAGCTTTCGGTACTTGTTGGAGAATCTGTAATGTTATCCATTATGTGAATATTTTTTGTGGTAACTCAAGTTTAATTGATTGCTGCCCAGTTTCAATAACTCCCATATTAACTAATGTTTTTGAACATAGTCTAACAAAACGTCTGAATAGGTTTGCAGAAGGCAATCATCTGTTCACTAATTTAAAATTTGACTTTTAATCACATAAGGCAATTAACTCATTGACAAAGTATTTTAAGATTCTCGGTGATCAGTCTATTTTGAAGAAATGTTTTAATTTTTTCCTCGTTTCGTGTATTGTTCTCCTGTCTGGTCTTCATCTTAATTTATTGGACAGGAACTTACAGTCTATTTAATTTCCTACTCCTGATCAAGATCAATTACTTTGTTATGCATGTTGCATATAATTTTTCATAAATCTGACCATCCTTTATATTCAAATCTTCCCAGACAGTACTACTCCATTCGTGATATCAAGTATGCAGTTATTTCTAATAGTCAGTCCTTCCCTATCATGAGGCTCAAGACAACACGGAACTCTAAAAGTTTTATGTAAGCTATGACAAAGTTGTGAAATGTTCCCTAATCGGGCAGTGGAATCTGAGGGTCTTAAAAAGTTCAAACTTGCAGCAACATTTTCAATGTTGAACAGCCTGACATAAGTCTTTCTCATAGTTTGTATATGAAAGATCTATTTTACTGTTGTTACAGTTCCTAGAATATTTGATAATAAGGTTTCTTTTCACACTTTTTTTTTGTTTCCTTAATTCATTTCCTCACTGGACTATGTTTCCTTGTTGTAGTTCTTGAGCTTATAGCATAGTGCTTTTCCAACTAGGCTGTTAGCTTGGCTAGTATTAATAATGATATCAATATGGATCAGGTGGTTCTTTATGTCAGGCACTGGTTGATGATTGGTCTTCGTAGGCAGAGTGCGTATCTAGTATGTGATGGAACTGCTCTCCCATTGGCCAAGGCACTCACTGGGAGAGGTCCATGAACATCAGGTTGCTTATCCACTCACGGACGTCAAAGCTGGGTGGAGTTTAGGTTTTAGTAAGTCCAGGAAGAGATGCTAGTGTAGCGTGCTGATTGGCTAATGTACTGCCTGATTAGGGAATGAAATCTGGCAAACTGTTCGGCCGCTCAGATTACAGTCTTTGTCTCAGGTAAGATGCTGGAGCACTAATTGTCATTGTCCTCGTCGATGTTTACGAGTCGTAAGTCGGTGTTCCTACAGCAAGAAGGGAGAATAAAAATTATCTGCTTTGTACTCAGCTTAGACTTTTCTTTCTGGATGAGCAGAGATGCTAGGATATCGAGCCTTCTGCTATCCAGAATACTACCGATAATGATTTTTTTTCTTTTTTTTTGTGAAATTATCTCACATAAGGTTCTTCTTATGCACAAGGAGTTGGTGCATCTTAGTGGCTCCCTGTTGAACGTTGCAAGACAATCTTTTAGGAAGTCTGATCGTTGTTATTTCAATAAAACAGCCAGCCCACCCACGGACTGTACCTTGGTAGGAATAAATGACTTTAGAGCTTTCCAGAAAGTCTTGCACAGGAGTAACCGGGTTATTTCTCATTATGAGGTATAATATCCCTGTAGTCTGGTAGTAGATGATTAGGTTTGCTAGTGTCCCTTCTAACGGACGTAACATTTTTTTTAATTATCTCCTCCATGGGCTTTTCCTTTTGCTCTTACTGGATGTGAATAATAATATTGTAGTACAGGTTGATTCTGGAAGGAATCGTCTCTCCGCTGGGCTCAGTCTCATAGTAGTTATCTGTAGCACATCTGATACTTCGATTGACCTGCCTGTTGTAGTAGCAATTGTTAATGAGGGCCTATGTAATCATATCCAACTCCTTGTATCAGTAAATTCATTGCTAATTAGGCTATCTGTAGACTTTATACAGAATCAGAATAATTACTCCTATAAATTGGTAGACTTGATATTGATTTCTCTGTTATTGTTGAAGGTCAAAAAATAAATGAATAAGACTGGTAGCTATACCATTCTATATATGAAAAAAAATAAAAAATAAAGATAAAAAATAACATTGGATTTCTCTTGCATTTGCCATTAAGCAGGAAAGTTTTTGTGCGAGTCAGAAAGACTTGACGTTTCGAGATGCTAAAGAACATTGTTTTGTTTAAGTTGTGTCTCTTACTCTAACATGATAGGAGCATAGCGTGTGAAAGAGGGACCTAGAATGAGATGATTTTTTCCATTCTTTGGATGTTTGTAGTGTAAAATGGTAGTGTATCAATGGGTAGTTGATACCTCAGCTAATGTTTCACCTAATCTAGTATCCTTCGATGTTATATTTCTGCAAGTCTTATTCCGAGAACTTGTATACAAAAAGAAAACTATACATATATTTCGGACTTTATTGAAATAAAAACAAATAAAATATTTTCATGATTGGCAGTTAATTCTCCTATTTTTTTTTTCAAGTATTTTTTCTTTGATTTAAACCATCATTTTTTCGGGATATGCTATTCCTTTGCACGCAGAGTTCTATTCTTTCCTTTATAAGCTATTTTTAATGTTAACTAGTAGTTTCATTTTGGCCAAGATTGAATTGTTGGTGTCAATTATTTTTCACTTTATTCAGAGAGGTTTTTGTCCAACAGAATCCTTGATACTAATCAAAAGTTTTGATTAATATTTGTTCTTACAGTTTTTTTTATTTTGTCAACTATTATCCATATGGGATTACGAGTATTTCTACTGAGGTTTCTAAGTAGTACGAGGTATGCATAATATTCTATGAAGTATCCCCTTAATATGTTTTACCAGCTATATTTAACGTAACCTTCTGGAATTATATGTGGATTAGCTTTTGTGATGATAGTTTATATAACAGAATTAGAGAAAATTATTCGTATTAAACAATGATTTTAATAACATTGTCACCATATATTTCATATTACGATGACATCGATAACCATCTTAAAAAAAGAAGAAAAAAAAAGAAAAAAAATAATTTCAACAAAATCAAGATCAATTGAGATTCTGGTTATTTAGTTAGTTTGATTATCCATGATTATAATTCGATATGTTCAAGTTTAACGATAGATTCAAGAATTATATGGCAGCCTAAGATTTAAATTGCTATCTTATAGAACTTTGTGTGATAGAATGATCTTTGACGCTATATAGGCGTATGCAGCAGAAATTTAATCCAAGGAAATTTTAAAAAAATAAAATACTTATAATCCATCCTTGACTAAATCAACATTAACAAGACAATAATTTTATCTAACAGAGATCATGAAGTAAAATATCTTCCTAATTGGAGTTTCTTGGGTTTTGCTTCCATGAAAGTTGATTCCTTAAATTAATTTGACAAGATATCGATTTCATGCCATAAGCTGTATGGTATGTATTTCCGGAAGCCCAATTTGCGCAACAAAATATTTTCAAGCTTATGACATTTTCCGAGATACTTTGAAGGAATGATTGCTAGCAAGTCCAATCATTATGCATTTTCCTGGAAACATCACATCAAAGTTCAACCTTGCCAATACTTGTGAGGGAAAGAGAGTAGTGAGCAATAAAGTTTACTCTTTAGATAAAAAAGTAGTTTACCAACCGTGTGTCACACGATCATACATGGTAACGACATTTCCATTTGTGTGTATACACTGTCATGCTTGTATCTTCGCTCTCTCCTCGCACTAATAAGGACCTGAAATAAAATGTCTGTTTTTTTTTTACCGTTAACAGCTAACAGGTGTGGTGTCAGTTGAACATGAAATTGGCTGTTATGTCTTTTAAGCCCATTTTGCCCGGAGTTTATGTATATATAAACGGATGTTTTGTAATAAAGTTAATCAGTTGCTTTCATCCTGCCTTTGAGTCACAACCTTCTCTCGGCTCATCACATTAGTGACCCCGGAAGTCGACTCGCTCCTCCCGCCTCCCTCCCCTGCCGGCCCCTCCATCATTAGTACTAGGGCAGCTCCACAGAAGTTGGGGCCGCCCCCTTGAAACTTTCGTCGTTCACCGGAGGAGAGGCGTTTACTTGGTTTCAGCGCGCACAAGTCCAGTTCCGCATCAAGGGCGTGACTCCCTCATCCACCAAAGCATATTATGTTTTCCCGACAATACCCAAGGACACGTTCCCAGAAATATTTGACTGGATTTGTGAACGAAGAGACACCCCAATAGCATATGACTCCCTCAAAACATACTTTCCGCAGCAGTACTCGCCGTCGCAAACCGTCCGTACAGCAAAGCTTTTTCAGCTCTGTCAAAAGCCATTGGGGGACCAAAGGTCTTTTATGAACAAAGACGACGCCCTTATGGACAGCCACTTCACAACCTTCAAGATCTGCATCAACGACTCCACTCCTGAAAAAAAGGACGCTTATTCAATGTTGACCGAAGCTGATGTTAATACCGTAGAACATACACGCCTACCCCGTGACGAGCCGGAACGGCGACAAAGCCACAAATCACCCACCACTCACTTGCGCCCCAACCAACGACTTCTACACACACTTACTACTGCCCATCGGCCGCAGTTTTGCTACCACACCTACAGATTTGGGGAAGAGGCGAAGAGATGTGCCAAGGATTGTCAGTGGCCAAAAAACGTGTAAGTACCAAGGGAACTCCTCAGGACACGACGCAGTCTGTCTACGTCTGTCGACGTCCGCCTGGTAGTTGCCAAAGGCTCTGCGATACCCACCTACAGTTACGAGAACCTCACATTATTATTTAGAAACTGTAAATTTAATTGGGAGTTTCTCATTGCTGACATTGCATTGCCAATCCTCGGCGCGGATTTCCTGTCTCATTTCCACCTTCTGGTCGATGTCGCCCCTTTGGGCCTTTGCCAAAAGGCCACCAGCCCATGGTCGTCACCCTTACACATCGTTCTGAAGAAAGACGGCTCCCTCCGTCCTTGTGAGGATTCAAGGCGCCTGAACATGCAAACTGAACTGGATCACTACCCGCTCCCAAATATCACCAATATGACCTCCTACCTGCACAAAGCAAAGGTTTTCTCCACGCTCGACCTCCTGAAGGGTTATTATCAGGGGCCTATGAACCCAGAAGACATCCCAAAGACCGCCATCACCACTCCGTTTGATACATACACTTTCATTTACTCCTGTTTTGGCATTCGTAATGGTGGGGCCACTTTTCAACGTCTCATGCTTAGAATCTTAGGGGACCTCCCCTTCTGTGTATGTTGTGTGGACGATCTACTTGTGTTCTCTTCCTCAAAAGAGGAACACCTCCGTCACCTGTGCATCGTGCTCTACCGCCTGCAACAAAATGGCCTTGTAGTCCTGTGCGACAAGTGTACCGTTGGCGCCATCGAAGTGTCGTTCTTAGTGCACCTCATCACTCCTGAAGGAGTCCATCCCCTCCCTGAGAAGGTAGCAGCCGTTCAGAACTTCCCACGCCCTCAACTGTCAAAGCTCTGCAAGAATTCTTGAGTATGATCAACCATTATCACCATTTTTTGCAAGCCATTGCCACCACTCTTTTTCCCCTCTATGCCTCCCTTCAAGGACAAGCCAAAAGACCTGAAGTGGGGTTCCCTTCAAGAAACCCGCCTTCTGCAATGCAAAGAAGGCCCTGTCAACCGCTGCAGCTCACAATTTTCCTATCCCACATATCCCTCTACCTTCCTCCACCGATCCCAGTGACATCGCTATTGGTGCACTACTCGAATTTATGGTCAATGGCTTGCCCCACATATTGGCCTTTTTCAGCAAAAATATATCAAAGGCTGAGACGGGTTATTCTACCTATGACCACAAATTGCTGGCAGTGCACTTGGGTGTCCGTCACTTTTGCCATTTCTAAGAAGGTATGCCGTTCGTCATTCGCACAAACCACATCCCTCTGGTGCACACCTTCAATCGACAATCTGACGCCTGGTCCGCCCGTCAACGCCGACATCTCTCCGCCGTGGCTGAATACAATTGCACTCTCCAACACGTCCCTGGGAAAATTAATTCCGTTGCCTATGCCCTGTCAAGAAACACGTTGGCTGCCTTTCAACTGGGATTGGATTACAATGCCTTGGCCGAAGCTTAACGACAGTATCCAGAGTATCAAGCATGTAGGATATCCTGTACATCCCTCTATTGGGAAGACATCCCCCTCGATGACCCCAACACCACCCTCCTCTGTGACTTCAGTACTGATAGACCGCGACCTTGGATTCCTGCTCCCATGCGCCGACAGGTGTTTGATTTCATTCATGGCCTTTCACATCCCTCGTGCCGTTCTACTGCATATCAGCTGTAGATGAAGTTCATTTGGCACTGCATTTCTAAGGAGGCTAAGAATTTGGTCTGCGCCTGTACTTCTTGCTAAGATTCCAAAGTACATCAACTCACGGATTCAGGAGTGGGCATATTTCCTCAACCTCACCGTCGTTTCACCCACATTCATGTCGACGTTGTAGGCCCCCTACCCACATCATAAGGACATTGTTACCTGTTTACATTCATTGACCGCTCCACTCGATAGCCTGAAGCCATTCCCATGGAAACTACAACGTCCGCCTCATATACATCTGCCTTACTCTCATGATGCATTGCAAGATTTTTACCCCTGAGCATATTACTTCTGACAAGGGTACCACTTTCACCTCTATATTGTTGACTTTATTAGCAAATCTCCTGGGCATCGCTCTAAATCAGACAACTGCCTACAACCCTCCGACCAAGGAAATGGTTGAACGTTTTCATCGCACCCTCAAAGAACCTTTGATGTACTGCTGCAAGAATTCCAACTGGTTTACTCAATTTCCCTGGTCCTCCTGTGACTAAGGACCACTCCTAAAGATGTCCTAGACGTCTCAGCAGCTTAAATGGTGTATGGGGACCCGTTGGCCGTCCCTGCCGAACTTTTTCCTTCTGCAACCTCCTCCGATGATCTCCATTGCATACGTCCCGTCGTGGGATTATTTACTCCATGCCGCCTGACTTAAAGGCCCCAGCAAAGCATCACATTCCGACAGACTTGCTCTCTGCAACACAGATCTTCCTACGCAACGACATTAGTAAGCCACCTCTAACGCCCCAATACATGGGCCCTTTCCTTGTGATCCGACACAGTCCGAAAGCATTCCTACTAAACATTCGTGGCAAAGAAGACTGGGTCTCCATTGATCGTCTAAAACCTGCTTATTTCCTCCCAGATGACCATCCTACAGTTCACCCCTCTAGATCAGGGCGCCCTATTTAGCATGTACAGTAAGTCATTTTTAGCATTGGAGCCATGTACCAACCGTGTGTCACTGGATTGTATATAGTAATGTTATTTCATTTTGTGTATATATAATGCTTGTATCTTCACTCTCCCCTCGCACTGATAAGGTCCTGAAATAACATGTTAGTTTTTCTCACTCTTAACTGTTAACCGGTGCAGTGTCGGTTGAACATGAAATTGCCTGTTATGTCTTTTATGCCCTTATTGCCTGGAGTTTATGTATATATAAATCAATACTCTGTAATAAAGTTACTCAGTTGCTTTTATCCTGCCTTTGAGTCACAACCTTCTCCCGGTACGTCACAGTAGGGCAATTTTATTTGTTGACTCAATGAATGGAGAATCAAATTTAAAATATATTGTATTGCTTGATAGGAGATATTTATTATTATGGTGAAATCTTGACCTTTTTCTATATGTTTCTAGTCTGATGACTCTTCCACATGGAGACAGAGAATATTAAACAAAACCCATTTTATTACTATTATTCATCTTCCCATACAACTTCATGGAGCAAGTTGCAAAAGTAGTAGAGGCTGTGCAGTGAATTTATGTGTTATTTCCAGTAGTTTTTACACTAATAATAATAATAATAATAATAATAATAATAATAATAATAATAATAATAATAATAATAATAATGTATACAACGCTTCCTGAAAATAATAATAATAATAATAATAATAATAATAATAATAATAATAATAATAATAATAATAATAATAATAATAATAATAATAATAAAAATAATAATAATAATAATGAATACTTATTCGATAGATTAGTTAAAAAACAAATATATTGATAACATTAATTTGAAAGGTGATTACACAAGAACATTTTAATTAAAGTTTAACAGTAGCATATATGTTCCTCACAATGGCCTCCAACCTAATTTTAC